>NC_033629.1:5925067-5948598 GCF_001540865.1 Ananas comosus
AGCCTTTGTCCCTATTGCTAGCCCGGACCTACGCATTCTACGACTAAATATGCAAAGGGAAGAAACAAGAGAAAGAGACAGATACTCTCTCAAAAAGCTAAGTACTACACTACTTAGAAAAAGAGATTACATCATACAAACACTCTCTCTTGTGTGTTTTGGCCTTAGCCAAATCCCACTATTTATAGGCCTAATGATGCATTGAACCTAGCCACATAACTCACCCACTAGCCTACTCATAATGAGCCCTCATAATAGCCAAAAGCCCAAGAGTCACACCATAACTCATGGCAGTTTTGCAACCTTTGAGTTTCCCACAGCGGGTTGGGTTTGGGTCTCCTTGACAACCCGATTCAACCCGTTTTTGCTAGCAGAGTTGGGCCAGGGACCGGGCTGCCACAGAATTATTCTAAGTCTCTGATACCTAGCCATATATATATATATATATATATATATATATATATATATATATATATATACACTTCTGTCAACTATCACCTATTTGGATTTGACTACCTAACTTTTCAAAATTTTGATTTTTCTACTTGACCTTTTAATTTATTTGATTTGAGCCAATTAGTGACTCTTTAACTTCAAAATTTTAGTGCGCTATTTATTTTTACGGTTTTGTTTAGTATTTTTATGCAATTTATGTCGCTATAAATTCATTAAAGTAATTAGCTTAAATCTTGAAGTCAAAGCGCTGTTGATTGACTCAAATCAAACAAATTGAAAGGTTGGATAATAAAATCTAAATTTTGAAAGATTGGATAGCTGATTCAAAATGGTCTATAGTTCAAGTAAGTTTTATATGTTTTTACCATATATATATTTTCATGTAGTATGTACACATACTCCAACTAATAGTGGCAATAGGGACCCACTAACGGAGGTTGCATGGATCCCTTCTACCCCACCCCCCCTGCTGTGGAAGGCCCTATCCCCTCTCCTTGCCCCCCCACCTTGCCTCTCCACCCCACGCAGTCCAAACGCCTCCTTCCTATGCACCTCTTCCTCCTGTAACCTAACCGCCCATTAGGCGATTCCTAGGGGCGAGGTCGGGGCACACCGCCCTAACACGATTGCATTGAAGCTATACAGCCACTGAAGGATGAGGCCGCCACCGCTGCAGGAGGAGAGGGTCGGGAGGAAGTAGGTGGGAGTAATGGAGAAAACTTTCCCCCTGTTTTCCTTCCGTTAGTCATAGCCGCCAGACTTAATAGCTGCTACACTCACAGGAGAATGGCAGCTGCACTATATATATATATATCGTCATTTTGGGGATCGTGCATCCTATTTGACGATCAACACTGTTAAACACGACCTTGGCTAGTTGAGCTTATTAGGAATCAAATTTCGAGATTTTATGATATCATTTGCATGATGATCAAGTGGTGTTGACTGTTGAGTTCACCTTTGTTTGAGTTTAGGCTGACAACTGGTTGTAGAAATGCTAAAAGATCAGTAACTTATAGTAATTTATCACTGGTTCATTTGATCTGCAATTCCAGAACATTTAACAATCAGGAGATTGAGTTGATTTGCAAGATTCATTCTCCATTCTCTGTTGCTGTCACTGCTTGATTTGATCTGCTAAATCTGTAGTTTATTTGCTCTTTGACCTTGCTATCTTAAACCCTTTAGATTTTTCCTATGCATTTATAACTTGTTCAAGACTGCTTCACACAGATTAGTTAAGAGTGATATGATTCATTTATTCCCTCTTATTTGCTCATTTATAATTCAATGAAATGGATTTATATTCTTTTTGTATTTAATGAAATTTACTCATCTCACTTGTACTTTTCATCACTTCAAACAGATGTCTTACCATATTTGACTAGAAATCAAATTTACTCCTCTCATTTTATGACTAGAAACCAAATTTATGATTTCAGTTCACGTATCTTATACATTAATATTGTAACTCAGCAATTCCTTCCCTTAAGCCTACCATGTGAAGTCCCTAGTGACCCCATCATAAGATTTTCCAAAATCAAATCTTGCTTTGTACATGATAATGATAACCATTAATACTAGTCTTACCATGTTTGACTTGAAATCATAAAGCATAAGCTGTTATCAATCTGCTGTCTGGTTATTTTGTTGGTTATTCGACACTGTACTATATCTTCACACTTCAGTATATCCTGTTCTATGGATTTACGCATTAGAAGTCATGTGTATTTGAAGAAAATTGGTTTTGGCTATGTCTTATTTGAAGAATATTGTTTTTGGAGACATTCTTGGAAATCACCCTTTTTCCTTTAAGATTGAAAATTTTGTAGTTATTGGTTGATCTATATTTGCACTAGATTCATATCCGTGCAATGCATTGATGCGTACATAAAAACATTTATTTCCTATTTTATTTTTTGTTTCTATCTTATTTTTGTATATCTATGTAATATTATTCCACTTTTTCTTATTTTTATTTCAAGTTAAGATAGATCGGTTATATTCTTCTTACTCCTAACCAAAATCTACTCTTATCTTATAGATTTAAAGTTGGGTTGATTGAAAAGTTCTATTTTATGTTATAAATTTAAAGATGGTCTGATTAAAAATTTGAGTAATTTAAGGGGTGTTTTTAAAGGTAATGACATGGCGTCACGAAAATACACTATATTGATATATTGATAATTTGATATTGATACTTAAGTATAAATAATTTTATTATTAATTGTTGATATACATTTGTATAATGTGGCAAATGGTATAAAGAAAGTTCTGTATAGGTTTTCCTCTGTATAACAGAAACAATTGCTTTCTAGTTTCTACATATGAAGATACAGTAATGACAATATTTGTTAGATGCTTTTTAGAACAAATGTGTATAACAGAAACAATTGCTTTCTAGTTTCTACATATGAAGATACAGTAATGACAATCTTTTTTGGATGTTTTTTAGAACAAATGTGGAAGAAATTAAAGTGTGGGATAATTTTGACAAGAATAACTTGTTATATATTATATATTGGCAAATTGTAGAAAGTATGATATTTCTTTTGCCGCCTAAGAAGCATTATGTCCTAAATTCCTCAAAGTAATCGGTGTTGTGTTATTGAGCCTTGAGTTAGTGCCATGCTCCTCTCCCCATGTCCATTTAATACAAGGATAAAAGTGCCCATTGGCACGGGCCGTATCCACCGTGCTGTATCTTGCCAGCAAGATATCGGCACGACACAACTCCCGTGCTGATGGCACAACTCAAGACCCTCTATTCTTGAAATTGATAAGTAATTTTCTTAACAAAGTTCAAAAGATTTGATAAAAATACATAATAAATAATTGGCATATGTTATTGCTAAAGAAAATAAATATTTGATGCTGTTACGTGTCGGCACACATATATTTTTTGTGACCGGCACGCATCGGTAGGGGTGGAAACGAGCCGAGCTCGAGCGAGCTTATCTTGGCTCAAATTCGGCTTGAAATTAATTTCGAGCCTAAATTTAAGCTCAAGCTTGGATTGAAATTAATTCGGTACGAGCTCGAGCGAGCCAAATTTCGAGTCGAGCGAGCTCGAGCCCTAAACGAGCCGCTTGAAATTCTCAACATCATACGATCAATAGTTTAATTTGTGTAGAATATTATCTATAATTTGATACAAAAATACGTCTAATAGTTCAAAGTACAAAATAATTCTATGAAATATAGTATTATAATATGAAGAAAAATAATTTATGAGTTGAATACTTAATCTTTTCAGGCTCACATGTCTTCTCTTCCGCCTTCAATCTCCAAATTATTCATTTTTATTTATGCAGTCAAAAATAAATAAATTATATAGATAAATATTGGATTAAACTATCCAATTATATATAACTAAAATTAAAATTTTATATAAATAATAACTTTTTACTTTAAAAATATTCTGTATATTTTCTCAAACATACAATTAATAGCAAGGTAGGTAACGGTGGGCATATACTGTTATTTGGTAATTTGGAGGGCTTCCGGCTTGGCTACTTAGGGTGAGAGACAGAAAAAAAAGAAAGAGAGAAACATATTGAAATTTTAGAGCTCAGTGAAAGAAAGAAAAAAAAGGAAAAATGTATAAATTTAATGAAATTTTGCTCTTTTATTTGTCTATTGGGTTTGTTTTTATGGGCCAACAACATTGGCCCAATTTTAACTAAACTCAGGTTATTCACTCGGACTATATATAATTAAAAATATATTATATTTGTATATTTTTTAATATATATATATATATATATATAGAGAGAGAGAGAGAGAGAGAGTCCGGCTATGGTGCTTGTAAAAGTATCAAGCACTTGGTGCTTGTAAATTTTTTACCGTTAGATCTTTGCCTTTGATCATTTTTACCCGTTAGATTATACTATTCAACCAACCACCCACTCAACCCTAGGGTGCCCACATCATCCTAACCGCACATCCTTTAATCCAAGGGCCGAAAACTTACAAGTACGAATGACTTGGTACTTTTAAAAGCATAGGAGCTCAATTCTATATATATATATATATATATATATATGGAGTCTGACTAGTGACTACTATACTGTCGATTGTACCGAAGTCGCTTGTACTGATTGAAGTTTTTCTACCGTTTAGATTTGCCCTTTGATCATTTCCATCCGTTAGATATTAAACAAACCACCCACTCAATCTTAGAGGACCACTATCATCCTAACCGCGCATCTTTTCATCCAACGGCCAAAAACTCAATAGTACCAAGGACTTGATACTATTGATAGTATAGCAGCATAATTCTCTCTCTCTCTCTATATATATATACATATATATAAATATATATATGAGGATTTGATGTTTTTGAATTTTTGACCCTTTGATTAAAAATTGTATGGTTGGGATGATTGCGGTCCCCCTTACGATTAAATAATACCCCTAGGATTGAGTGGTCCCTGCAAGGTAATAATAGTATTAATCCAAAGATAAGAAATGATTAAAGGGTTGATCTAAGAATCAAAAAATCGAAAGCACCAGATCCTCTATACTTTTGATAACATAGTAGCTCTACTATATATATATATATATATATTCGAGCTTTTCGAGCTTTTCAAGCCTAATTCGAACGAGCCGAGTAATAGTCAAGCTTGGCTTGAAATGAACTTCGACCCTTTTTTTTTGTTCAAACTTGGCTCATTTAATTTCGAGTCGAGCTCGAATGAGCCAAATATCGAGTCGAACGCGAGCCGGCTCGCTCATTTGCCAGCCCTACGCATCGGCACGGCCTGGCACGCACTGTACCGTACAGTGCCGCCAAGTTTCCGGCACGACCCGGTGCCATGGCACTTAAATCCTTGATTTAATATATTTCTAATAATTTTAAAGTTGAAGGAACGTACTGATATATCTGGGAGAAAAAAGGATTCTTTCCATCTTTAAATGCTAGTTAAGATGCATTTCCACTGAACTTTGTTAATTACCTGCTATAAACTTGTATAGGTTCTTTCGATTCTAATCATGACTAGTTATTCATCATTAACTTTGTTGATGGAATATATTGACAAACTATTTGAATTCCTTTGGCAGTATATTGATGAAACGGAAGAAATAGCCATGAATGGTTTGTTGCAGAACAGACATATATTGGACATGATTGCGAAAGAACTCCTAGAAAAATCTAGGTTAACCGGATTGGTATGTGATACAAAACTTGCTTTTGTTGCTCTTTAGATCTATTATGGTATTTTCTTTGTTATCACACTGATGGAGGGTGCTTCGCTAGACTTTTTAAAGCATCATTAAGCTAGATCTTACCTTAGTTTTTTCATTGGTGTGTGTTAGCTCTCAACGAACCATTTTATGTTGGCTGTAACTCTTTCAACTTCCACTTATATTGGCTTACCAAGCAACCATAATCTGTAGTCTCTAATGGTACGCTAGAGAATGAAAAAAACTGCAAGATAGGAACATACTGCTGAGCTCAATTTCCTGCTAAGCTCAATTTCCTATGTGATGCATTCAAGAAAAGGATATTACTGCTTTATCTTATTATATGGATAATCAAATCAAGGATTAAAGTGCCCATCGGCACGGGCCGTATCCATCGTGCCGTATTATGTCAGCAAGATGTCGGTAAGATACAGCCCCCGTACCGATAGCACAACTCAAAACCCTCTATTTTTGAAATTAGTAAGTAATTTTCTTAACAAAGTTCAAAAGATTTGATAAAAATACATAATAAATAATTGGCATAATCTATTGCTAAAAAAATAAATATTTCATGCCATTACGTGTCGGCACACATATATTTTTTGTGATTGATAGTTTGACACGCATCGGCACGGCGTAGCACGCGCCGTGCTGGCAAGTTTCCAGCACAACTCCGTGCCATGGTACTGAAATCCTTGAATCAAATGTACATGTCAATAAATCATGCTAATTGTTTGTAAAATCCTTTATGCCAAACTAGCGGAAAACATATGGATTTTTTTAACCTAATCCGAAAGACTGTCCTAAGCATGCACAGACCCGCCACATGGACAAACTTTCTCCTATCCAAACGAACAGAGTTTCGTTTGTACATGCATGGCGTAGAACCTAGAGTACAACAATCGACCATACTATCAACTACAATAACAATAAACGACAACAACAACAACAACAAGAATGTAAATTAAAAACAAATTCTATAAACCAAAAGAATCTACAGGAAACTACTAAGGAGTACAAATCCACCTCTACTATCAAGAATGATAAATTAAATAACAAAATGAGCCTAAATGTAAGAGTATAACTAGAACACAAAGTTACTGCACGACTGCACGTGGACACGTCTATCTAACCGTGCTCTCACGCGCCCTCGCAAACCTCATATCCAGTGTTACCTGTGGAATCATATCCAGTGTTACCTGTGGAAAACAGGTGGTGAGAAACATGTACACATGTTTTCCAGCGGATACTGCAAGTAGTCAAAGGCAAGCTGTACTTACTGGTTAACAATGAGGATGATATAGTGAATATAACAAGTATAATTTGGTATAGGTGATACAACCGCAAAAGTAAAGCAGAAAAAGAGCGTACTGTTAAATACTTGAAATAAATGTCACTATTGTAATACAGATAAACAACTACGTGTATGCATCAACCAGACGAACAGTCCAAACTCCAAACCCAATGCGAATACCGTCATGTTGGTCTAAAGACCTCAGGCAATGCCACACCCGTGCTCAGTTATCGGGCATACCACCCCATGCAATTATTCCTAGTGGTAGAAGGGGCGATCGTGCTCTGGCCATATCGATATGACATATGCCACCTCAATATGATTGGTTGGGGGCAGCACACCCAATTCATTGGAATCTTTTTAGTTATTAGCCAAAATTGAAAACTTCTTGAACATTAGTTTGATGAAGCTCCTTGAGATGACTTCATGCTAGAGAGCAGCATTACTTCTGTAGTGGTATGCATGACAAATTTATCCTACAAATGCATTTGCTCTGCTGCAAATATTTGGTGTGTATTCGTGATCCGTCATTAGCTCTCTCATTTTTTTTTCCTTTTCAGGAAGTAGAAGATAGGATGAAGCAGATGTTCCCTGTCATGTATGAAGATCTGGCTGAACCATTCCAGATAAACATGGACTTGGTATTCGTCTGAACTTCCCCTAAATTTTCCAATAGCTAGCTTTGTTGTACGTGAAATTCTTGATGCTAATAATATTTATGGTTATCTGCAGGTTACTTAATTTGCTGAGTTTATGTTTCAGTTTTAACTCGTTTCTTCCTATATTCCTATCACTCAAAATAGTATAATTGCATTTTAGACGAACTTCATATGCAACCATCAACTGCACAGGGACTTTGCGCTCTCTCCTCTCCAAATTTAGCTGCTTGAGCAAGCACAGCACAATAATCAGATGACTCTAAATAGTAAAGATAAAATTGCATGACAGTGAGAGGCAAACATCCTCGTCTTTATAGATTAAAAGAAATACAAACATGCAGTGGAAGAATATTGAAGCAACTATATAGAAGAGTAAGGCCTAGACGCCTACTTTGGAGATTCACTGGTAATATGCAATTTGATGCTTTATAGTACTCGGAAAAAAAAATATCGAAACAGTTTTAGAGCTTTACTCCAATGCTTTGAAACGGTAGTGGACAGAAGCACTAACATAATACTTCTCTGCTGGCAGTTCTGCCACCATTTCAAAGCATCGAAGGACGGAAGCTCTAAAGCTCTTTTGGACTCTTTGGATTCTCAAACGCATCGAAGGGGGTTATGTGTGTAAACACTAATTCTTGAATTAGGTCTACCGTGCTATGTGACAGAAGTAAAATACGGAAGAGTAAGTTATACAGCAGTGCAAAATAAACATGTAAGGCATGCAAAAGAAAATATTAGACGCGGAAAACTTTAACAGCCTATTTGGAAGCATGATTGGTTAAGTATATTGTCCAGCAAATATTTGCTTTTGCTCCAGGGGAATATGAGAGTTGGTTGCCTTGGGGCATGAGAAGATGTCTATATGTAGATTAGAAGGATTTTGAGTGTCGTGGCATGGAGTCATGCCGGAAACTTGCCGGTATGGTGCGTGGCGGGTTGTGTTGATGCGTACTAGTCACAAAAAATGTATGTGTGCCGACACGTATTGGCATAAAATATTTATTTTCTTTAGCAACAAAATATGCCAATTATTTATTATGTACTTTTATCAAATCTTTTGAACTTTATTGAGAAAATTACGTATTAATTTAAAAAATATAGAGGGTTTTGAGTTGTGTCATTGGTACCGGGGCTGTATTGCAAGGATTTAAGTGCCGTGGCACGGGGTCGTGCCGGAAACTTGCCGGCACGGTACGACACGGTGCGTGCCGAGTTGTGCCGATGTGTGCTGGTCAAAAAAATTCTTTTGTGCCGACACATAATAGCATGAAATATTTATTTTTTTTAGCAACAAAATATTTTAACTATTTATTATGTTTTTTTATTACATCTTTAGAACTTTATTGAGGAAATTACTTACTAATTTGAAGAATAGAGGGTTTTGAGCTGTGCCATCGGCACGAGGTCTGTATCGTGCAAGTACCTTGTTGGCACGATACAACACGATGGATACGGCCAATGCCGACGGGCACTTAAAACCTTACTGTATCGTGCCGATTTCTTGCTGGCACGATACGGCACGGTGGATACGACCCGTGCCGATGGGCACTTAAATCCTCGATTAGAAGGATAATCAATCCCATCCTTTGTAAAGTACGATAAATCACCTCATTTGCAAATTCTACCGACCAACAAAATTGAATTATTTTTCCAATAGCTAAAAGCCAAATTTGTATGCTATAATCCCGAAGGTATCGTTTTGTTCAGGTATAGGCAAGAATTGCCTATTTCATGGATAGGTATAAGTTCAGGTATAAACAAGAACTAGATCAATTTTGCGTTTGGATGAAAATTGGGTTGTTCTCTGGAATATGAAAAATAACGTTTGGATAGATAAGATAGAATAAGAAGGATAGTGGGTAGTTATAAATAAAAAATAATGATATTACCTCTCTCATTATATTTGAATTTGAATTTTTAAATTTTATATTTATATTTTTAAATTTAAAATTTTAACTTTTAAATTTGAAAATTTGAAATTAAAATTTTAAAATTTAAAATCTCAATTTTTAAATTCAAAATTTTAAATTTTAAATTTCAAACTTTAAGTTTAAGATCAAATTTAAATTTGAAAAATATAAAATATCAAATTTAAATTTCAAATATTTAAAATATCAAATTCTAAATTTAAAATTAGAATTTAGAATTTAAAATTTAAACTTTGTTTTGAGATTACAATTATAAATTATAAATTAAAATTATAAATTTTTAAAATAAGAATAAGGGTGGGAACAATTATAAAAATAATTTATTATAATAAATTTATAAATTTGATAAAAGATAAATTTAATATAATTTATAAATTTTTAAATTCTGCTTAAACTTAATTTAATCAAAATGTTTTTATATATTTAAATATAAATAATATGTATTAATATAGTACAATTAATAATTTTATAATAAAAATAATATATTATAATATGTAACGTATTATATTTATATAATTTAGTTTTAATTCAATTATAATTTTAATAAAGTTTGAAGCACTATTCCACCAAAATGGTGGAATAGTAAATCCCAAGCTATTCCGGGACAACCGGGAATGGCAAGGTTTGACCGGGATAAAATATCCCGGTCAAAAATCATCCCGTTTGGCGGAATAGTGGGGATAACTTTCGTTATCCCCGCTTATACCCCGAACCAAACAGGGCCAAAGGGAACTCACATGTAGGCCAAGTTATCCATAAGGGTGTAGGCCAAGTTATCCATAAGGTCGTCCTTAAAGGGCCTTTTTTAGATGTCCGAACATGTTATACAGTGATAACTATTGCTCTGGGGATTCTCTTCTGTAATTGCAACATATCACTTTGCTTCTGCGCCATGCGAGATCTTGCCTGTTATGATTTTCTAGGGCAATGCATTCTTCCCACTAGGAAATCAATATTATTTTCCAGGATAATGCATTCCTCCGACAAGGAAGTCAATCTTATTCCAAGAAAATGACTTGGATACAGCATACACAATGCTGTTGTAGAATCTTATCATACTGCTGCCTTGCCTTTGAATACAGAAAAGAGATGTGCAGAACAAGATTTAGTGCTTCCAAATGGGCCCTACGTAGGAAAAGAGTATACTTTTCCATAAATGCTGAATGTAAATAACAGTGCAGGTGTCCTAGCCGTCAGTCGCTTACAATATTATTTAACCCCTCACGGTTGATCACTTGCTGCACAAAATCATCTGGTCTCTATCACAAGTCATGATAAGGATCTACCACATGATGATCCCCTTGTCATCTATAACTGATTGTACAAAATGAATGTGAGCTTGTAACTCTCGGCTAGTAACATGGCATCTAAAGAGCATACGCTATTAGTAATAGCTTGATAATTGTAGAAGACATGATTGCAAATGAATCTGCATTACCAATTAACCTTTATTTTCTTTTGTTTATGCATACTACTCGTCTCCACTTAATTAAGCCTAAACATGTTACGTGGGGTACTTCTAGACTACTGTCAATCCTTTTTTATGACAGTAAAAGCTCATTGTACTATTTTATCCATTAGTTGGCATAGTTAAGCTCTAATAGCTGGTGTGGTCTTTTTGACTGTTTGATCCAACACTTCAAACTGACATATGCTGCCATTTTTGGAAACTCCTTTATAGGAGTTTTTGATGATTGTTGGGCCGTGTCAAGTCTTATTTTATTCTTGTATGTGCTTGCACTCTTCCAGTGCTTTTAGGTGTTGTTTTGATTGGTGCCACAGTTCACTGATTATTTTCTCCCGGAGATGTGATTTACTGTTAAACTGTTTCTGTTCGTTAGGCTCATCTCTATATGCTTGTTTCAGATCATTAAACTTGATTATCTTGAAACTATAGTAGTAACGTTGTCTGCTGTTAAGTTGTCTCTTTGGCAACTAAGAAAGATATAATTTGAGTTCACAGAAGTATCTTTATTTTACTTTCCTTTTGCCTGATACTTTATTTCTCTAAATTTATTTTAGCCACTTTTATAGCTTGTAGACATGTCCCATAATATTTTATGGCCAGAATAATAACTACTGATTCATTTTCACAAATAATGTCTGCTCAGTGAGGATGTAATTGAAGGCAAAAGTTTCTCATTTATCTAATCCGAATTTTAGAGTCTTATATTTTCGTTGTCACTTGTTTTTATCTTTTCAAATATTTGTGATATCACCATTTTGTGGTTTTCTGGCTTGAACATTTTTCTTTCTAATTTTCCAGGATCGACCGTTGCCTGTAAATGATCGCGTGCGCTACCAACCATTGGATGTTTATCCAGCACCTCTTCACCAATGTTAAAGTTTATCTGCTGGTTCCCACAGATGATGGCACTTGGATGCAACTCTCCGTTCTTCTGATGGTTTCTTATCTTCTTGATGTTCTACAAGGAAATCAGCTAATGACAAAGGCAATTTACCAACAATTTTGTTCGCCTAATTCTGCAGGATTCGAAGTTGCCTCAGATTCAGCTCCTAGCATCACTTAAATTATGACCGAGTTTTGGACTAACAAACAAAAGCTTCTGCCAGCTCACGAAATCATTGTTTCAGGGGGCCTTCTAAGCTTGGTTGAAGTTTCTGAAGTAGCCTAGCGGCGGGAGCTAGAGAAAGACTCTGAAAGAATTGAAAAATGAAGGGGGAAAACCAGTCATTTCCAATTTCCCAGCGTTGTTTCTTTTGGATGTATTTGTCGCAGTTACATTGGGTGCTAGCTTCTTACAATTGTTTGTTTTCTTCCTCCTTGTGCTATATATAAAAAATCGACAACACAGCTAGTCTGACAAAAACATATTGTTCGCGAACCTCTCTGTGTTTTGTTGTAGACAGTTTTGTCTTGCTCAATTAGCGAAACAAACATTCAGGGCTTAACCTCTAAAAAAAATGACGGGATATTCCTATTCAAACTCCATTATAAGGTCATTTGGGTCATGGTGTATTTTGGGGTTGAATTGCAGGAGCGAAGCTTTTGTTGTGTGCTATATTTCCGTCTGTAGGGGGTGCTACTCTTTCCCTCGATATACTTTGTCAGAAACTGCTGATACATGACTAAGGTGGCGTTTGGCCACACTATGCGGCCGACGGGCGAGCTGCAGTCATCATGCCTTTGTGCAGTCGCGCTCTGCCGATGCGCGGCACGCCTGTACGGCCAAGCACCCCTTTAGTTATACTACCTTATTGTGCATGTAAGAAATACACCTGTGATTCTAGTAACAATATTCTTTGCTTCTCCTCTACCAGGAAATACAAGTTTAAGTGCTGGTCTTGCTAGTCCATGTTAATTTCGTCGATCTACTCTCGTAACAACGAGGCTAAAGCACTATTTTTATACTCTGCAAGGTCCAAAAAATTTAAAAAGTACTTTGAATTTTTTTTTTTTTTTTCCCAATGCTTTAAATTTTTATGGAGACTGCTAGCAGCGTGGAAGCATATAACCATATGTTTGTCGGTGGATGTTTCTGCCGTAATTTTATAATACGAAAGGAGTAAAGATAAAAAATACTTTCGAAATGTCTGACTCTTTCAAAGCATGAAAGCTCGAACTAGGCCTTGGTTGCTTAAGCTGAACAGGAAATTTTCCTATTTTAGTTTACAAATCTTTTTAATATAAAACTGCAAAAGAACTAAGGCAAGGGTTTACCTGTCTGTGTCCCGTGCCGCACATGTACGTCCTGCCGTGCCAGCTTGTGCCGATACGTGGCACCAGGGATGGATGGAGTCAGGTGTAGGCCCAAATTGGCCATGGTCCACATCATTTTTAAAATTATATAAAATTTTATTATTAAGTTATTATAAAAGTTAAAATATTGTAAACTTTATAAGAGCCAAATGATTTTTTTTTTTAAAAAAAATAGTGTTGTCTTGTGGAGTTGTGGGTCAATAAATCCTCATTTCAAAAATGGCCCTACCAAAATTTAATTTGCAAAAATGGTCCCGACTCTGCCACGCAAGCGCCACGTCAGCGCCACGCGGGTAGGGTTGGGGCCAGGGTGTTAAGTTGAACACGGTGAACCATTCACCGTGTTCAAATATGGTGAATGGTTCACCGTGTCCAAAGTGTTATTCTGACTTAGACCCGCAGCAAGAAAGCAAGGTCGGGTAATACATGAGACATGGGGAATCATTCACCGTGTACAATACATGGTGAATGGTTCCTCGTGTCTACACACGGTGAACTGTTCACTGTGTCTAAACACGGTGAATGATTTTCCGTGTTTAATACAACTACCAGCACTTAGAAAATATTTCAGCGCAAAAATTCACAGAATACAACATCACAACACAACAACAAATTGAATACAACAATAGCAGTAATTCAACATTAACAATACAGTAACAAATCCAGCAGAATATCAATAAAGTATAAAATACTAGATCATCACAACATAATATCAATAAAGTATCAATACCAGATCATCACAACAGAATATCAAAAATTAAAGCAAGTTTTTCAATAATATAGAAATATAATATCATGTTCACCTCCTAGTCCCTCGACCACGTCGCCTACCACGTCCGCGACCACGATCAACATCATGCTCATCAAAAGACTCTAAGACCTCTAACTGGTCAAGATGCTCGATAACAGCACCCTCAATAACCGGCTGAGTGTCCTGCGTCTCGATCACCCGTCCGATCTCGTACTCAATCACAGTAGGTGTCGGTAGTATGTCTGGCCGTGGAGGAGCTGAAGAGGAGGGCTGATGTATGGAGAGACTGCATATGTCGTCGGCGCCTATAATAAACAATATCAACTGGCCGAGGTGGATCCTCTGGTACTGGTGCTGGTGCCGGGTCTATAACATAAGCATAAGGTGGCTCCACTATCGGTGATGATGGCCTCGGTGGACTATACATTAGTGCATGGCCAGACGTCGATGGTCTACCATAGTCTGCTGGTCGTGGAGGTACAGTGTGTGGAAGCGTAGGTGAAGTCTTCAAAACTGCTTCCATCTGATCGGCAAAGTGTGATAGGGCATCTAATACTCCACCTCCTAAAATATCTGGCAGAACACGTCTGATCGTATAATGTGATTTCTATACGATATCGACCTGAAATAAAAACACCATCATAAAGATTATACGAAACTTTCTTATATATATAAAAATAAATATAAAAAGATATTATATATTACAATCATACTAATATTCTCTCGACGTGACCACGTGGTTGATACACGAGGGGTGGCCTCCGTACTGGTGTAGATATCCACCTCCTGGTGATCGTCCAATACCACTGCATGTAAACAGTGGTAGCTCGTATAGGATCTGGATCTACCTCATGGTCTACCTCTGCTATATCCACCAATCTATCATTCCAATGTTGAATGTATGAAGTATGGTATGCCGCCCAATCCTCATCTGCTCTACCTCGTGAATTGATGCGAGGTATGGTAAGCACTGCTTCAGGTATATGTTGTAATAGCCCAAACTGTCGAAACACACGATCTAGATGATGCAGCTCAATAATGTGGAAGCAGACTGTAATATACCGAAACTTCGGTAGAGTATATCGAACTTTAGTCAAATTGACCAAAGTGCAAAGTTGGTAGGTTCGGAATGTTCCGAAAAGTTCGAAATGTATAAAAGTGAGTTATATAGGGTATAAGGACCTTTGAGAGCATCAAGGACAACAGTCAGCCAAAATTGGGCAAAAGTGCTCTTGGGGATCGGTCCCTCAGTGGGAGGCCGTGTAAGGTACCGGACTTCTAAAATTAGGAAGTTACGGTGTACATTTGGTTTGAAAGCCATTTGAATGATTCCGGTAAGGTTGCGGTGGAATGTAATATACCGGATTTTAAATATAAAAATAAAAATAAATAAAAATAGTGTGAGATACTATTTTTATTGGATTTAGATGAGTAAAATATAAGTCAGAAGTGACTTGTGCTGAAATCGGAATGAAAACAGAAGATCTAGAATTTTCTGTTGGAAACGGGACAGATAAATAAGCAGAAAATGCACAGTCTCAGAAAATTATAAAAATTAAAGGATAAGTTCAGAAAAATTTATTGATGTAGATTTAAAGTTTCATATTTTTCTGACACCCCGTAGAGTGAGTAAATAAAAATCCGACAGGCTTTTACTGATAAAGATTACAGTTCGGTACAGTTTTCAGTGACGCTAAACGGGTTCGAAAACTGAAGAACTAAGATATATTCTTACTCAGTCACGTTTAAATTGGAGCCTGCCTGTCAAAATTTGAGCGGAACACGGACCTGTTCAGAAGGCCTCGCGACATGTTCGAACTGTGCTAAAAACTGCTCTGGCAGTGAATAGTGTTGGGTGTTTAATTATAAAAGAGCCAGTTGCTTCTTCTTCCTCTCTCAGCGCACCAACCAATGGCCCACGACGCTCGCATGAAGGGGAGGAAGAAAACCTACTTCTCTCTCTAAAGATCTCTCTCATCTCTCAAATCTCTCGGCTCAATTCGGCGCGTTGGTGGAAAGATGCTGTGCGAACTACTTGGAGCAACGGATCGAGCTCGTCTAGCGCTCGCTTGGAGCGGCAGTATTTCGTCGCGGCGTTCACATATTGTGGTAACTTTTGGATTTGGCTTAATCCTTCAACATTAAGTGTCTAAATAGCGCTCAATACTTTGTTAGGCATGTTGATTTCCTTTAATTTGGACTTATTTGAGGTTAATGGCATATAGGCCTCCGAATAGGATTTTGTAAAATAAGGGTTTATCTAATTTACCTCCGTAAACCTAATGCTATACAATGTGTGGCGAAGACGGTCGGGCGATTCGTCAAGCGCGGTGCATAAACTTATTAAGAAACGTGACGTTAGGCTTCGTTTTCCCCGTGGAGGGCCGAGGCACGTCGTAAAAATCTGGAAACTGATTTGAAGCACCGTAACAACAAAACGAGACCCTTTTGCCCGAGTTGGCGAAGCGATGCGGCAGTTGGTGGCGCATGGCAGTTCCGGCAACCGAGTAGCCGATGTGCGAGCCCGGATTGCAAGTGTCCGACAAGCAATGAATGCGAAATCGAGCGTGTTGTGCTTACCCGAAGCGACTAGTCGCCCTTATATGTTAAGAAACATAACGATTCACATTGATGCAGTATAGTGTATTGGTAGGCTACATATAATATAAATTGCTTGAAACATGTTATGTAGTTGATATTCCATACGCAATGGAATGAAATTATAATGAATAAATGGTAAAAATGCATGAGATTAAGTATATGACTACTTGGATGAGATTAAATTATGTTGACATATCATATAATGTCATGATGACATGTTGTGAATTTAACATATTGTGGATTATGTTAAATAGAAACATATATCCTGATGACATATATTGCATATGATAGAAGAATTATACAATGTCATATTGGAACATAGCAGGTGGATTATGCATGTTGAAACTTGGTCCGATTAAGAAATTGACATTAGAAAAACAAGAAACACATCGGTGCATAATGTAGTGTATTTGACACTAGGTTTGAGATACCTGAGGGATAGGTGAATGCCCTTAAAAATGCCTTGTGGATAAAGAACTTAGTAACCTGAAGTACCTCTCACATGAGAGGTGTCGCTGAGTTGTATTGACGACATTGACTCTAGTTTGTAGAGCATCCCACTTGAAGAGGATTGATTGGGTTGGACCCTAGTTTAGAGTATACCGTCACTTGGAAGAGGATAGATCTAGGCTCACAGTCGCGTTTGGTGATGGTAATAAGCCACCAATCCCCAGATGGAGGGGATTGTCGTCGAGTACTCCGGAGTGTCGTGCGACTAGGACCACTTGGAGGTCCGGACCACATGGAGGTCCGCAGACGGTCCCGGGCTTGGGTGCACTTGGAGCTCCCTCCCCACTTTGGGATTGAAAGGTGAGTTATTGGCGAACCCTAGGGCTTCGCTTCAGATTGGGTAAAAGAACAGTGAACAATGCCATTGAACATTATTATTCGAACATGGATCGAATTTGTTAGCATGATAGTAAACCTTTACTATTTGATGCATGGTATGAGTTTTAGTTGCATCCCAGTTGAGTGGATTTAGGGCCGAGGTGCATGTGAGACATCCTTCACCTTGAGCCTGGCTTTGTGCGGTATTCCGCGTATGATTGACTCAAGAACTTTGTAACTAACTCTGAAACTCTTGACTTGTAACTGAATTCATTGCAAATCTTGACGAAGTGTGTGGAGATTGTTTTGCAGGGTATTTCAAGACTTCGAGACTCCATATCGTGTCTTAAGTCATAGAGTTTGTATTAGGTTGTGACACATGTATTTTTGTTTTTATTGGATCGATCATGCAGAAAATTATTGTTTGGTGATTGCAGTAATCTTCTTATTTTATTTTTTGGATGAGCAGTGTAATATTCTTGTATTTTGTCACGAAATCGCCAAAGGGGGAGATTGTTAAGGATTTTATTAAGTTGGCGATTTTCGTGGAGTTTTGGTCGGGGTCTCGAAGGTTCAGAAGACGAAGGTTGAAGTAAGAATTGGAGTTTGACAATCAAAGACCCTTGGGATCTCAGGTATGATTATGAATAATTTGTGGTGAGTTTTTATTGTTAAAAGGTATTTAGAAGACCGTGGATTCGGTGGGCGTTTCGTGAAATCAAGGCGTGTGCGGCTGCAAGGAGTTGCAGTGTGATCGGTTCGAGGATTCCAAGCGATCGAGGACTGGCAAAGACAATCTACAACGAGGATTCGGTATTTTGAGTCTTGTATTTTTTGATAAATCACTTGTACTCATGTTTTCTTAGTGGATTTCTTTGTGTGATCGGTCCCGTGGGTTTTTCTCTCTGATTTGGAGTTTTCCTACGTTAATTCTCGGTGTGCTAATTTTATTTTCCGCATTTACATTATATTCGCATCGAGTTTAGTGTTTTTTTTTTTTCGTTTGCACCTATTCACCCCCCTCTAGGTGTTTTCACCTTTTAGATCCTCAGGATCCATATCTGTCAGTTCGTGGTGTTCATCGACGACATTTTGGTTTATTCCCGAAGTGATGCGGATCACGAGGAACATTTGAGACTTGTACTTCAGATACTTCCGGAAAAGGAGCTTTATGTCAAGCTGAAAAAGTGTGAATTTTGGCTTCGAGAGGTAGCCTTCCTTGGACATTTGATTTCGGTATCGGGTATTGCCGTGGATCCTACGAAGATTGAGGCTATCAAGGATTGGCCGAGACCGACGAGCATCACGGAAATACGGAGTTTTCTTCGATATGGTTACTTAGGTACTACGGTTCAATTCTCACGATTTTTGGGTGTCTATTCCACGTGCTGCGGCAAGCTGTACCAAAACCGACCTTTTCGTCAATTTCTTCGCGTACACTCGTCGGATCACTGAACCGAGTTCATATTCTAGTTAGAAATACCCCAAAATAGGTTTCTACAAGGTCAATTTGTCTTTAAACCACTCTAGGGCAAAAGCCCCAATTTGGGTGCCCTAACATTGCACTATAGCAACATACACTTTAGTGCCACTTAAATCAAGCAATGGCAAGCTTGAGATCAACTAGAAACCCATCTAAAACCATTCTTAGGGCATTCTAATCCCATTCTAGGGTTCTACCATTAAAGGGCTCAAAGCTTACCTCTAAAGCTTTCCTTTCTTGCACCTAGGAAGAAGAAGAAAAGGATACTCCACTCCTTAGCCTTTTGCTCCACCAAATCCCCCTCCTTGCTCCACCTCTTTGAGAGAGAAAGGGAGAGAATCCTAAAGAGAGAAAGAGAGAGCTATTAGGTAGTAGGGTGAAGGGAAATGAGAGTAAAGAGCTCTCTTTCCCCCATACATAACCCCACCATGGCCTAATTGCATTTAGGTCCCTAAACATGTTGCCTCTCACACTGCCCAAACTGGGCAATTTTCGGGTACGGGGACCGATCCCTCCATGTAGGGACCGGACCCCGAGAGCAAAATTTGTGCGCAGAGTGCTGCCAGACTTCTTACGCGTACGGGGTCCGGCCTCCCACTGAGGGACCGGTCCCCAAGAGCACTTTTGCCCAATTTTGGCTGACTGTTGTCCTTGATGCTCTCAAAGGTCCTTATACCCTATATAACTCACTTTTATGCATTTCGAACTTTTCGGAACATTCCGAACCTACCAACTTTGCACTTTGGTCAATTTGATTAAAGTTCGATATACTCTACCGAAGTTTCGGTATATTACAGTCTGCTTCCACATTATTGAGCTGCATCATCTGGATCGTGTGTTTCGACAGTTTGGGCTATTACAACATATACCTGAAGCAGTGCTTACCATACCTCGCATCNCGCCGAACGGACAGAGTCTCCCCTGTACGTCCTAGGCGTCGCAATCAATACAAGTACAAGAAGTTCCAACCAGGAACAGTATTCAAGCAAGATTGCATAAGGAAGGTATCAAACAACATAACACATCCTATGTTATTACAAGCATTCCCATTAGATTCATTTTTTCATCACATTTGCATTATTACATTACATTTTCTTCCAAATACAATCAATGCTCGCAATATTATTACAAGTTTGCTCTTTTTCTTTTCCCTCTACCCCTAGGCTATGCCGACTCAGGGTACCTCTATCTCTGGTCTCTGGGGTAGGGCGCTATCTATGGAGTTACGCCCTCGCCTCGCGCCACCGCGCCGCTCACGTGCGAACCTGTAACACCCCAAAACAACGTGGGGTGAGAACCAACTTCATGGTTCCCAGTGGGTACGGCCACCCAAAGGAAAAGCTCGACCAATAGGTCTAAGGAGGCCCTGCAACATGTTAGTCCAACAGATATCCAAAAGATATATATATTCAAGTATTGAAATACATGTTGTGCCTCACAATGTACAATATGAAATTTATACAGTTTATACAACCATGCAACCAACTAGTAGTTCAATCGATACTACTTTTATTCTTGTTATTCACAATTCAACCAATTGACTTCTAAGTTTTCCTCTATCTTAGATTCTTGTCAATTATAATTCTGCTCATAAGGTTTAACCTGCTTTCATAAGCTATCCACTCGACCCGGTTATTCATAATATCTAAAGTCAAATACAAATTTATGTCATAGAAAAAATACATGTGTCGGCCTGGTTGGCTTCTAGGGCATACATCTAACAAGAACTCCAATCTAGTCCTTAACCAACAATGTTAGGTAGGGTCAGTACAAAAGTTAAAATTGTTGAAAGAGAAAATTTTCAAGATTAATATAAAATTTTCAAGATTAATATAAAAGTTTGAATTCATTTTAACTTGCCTGAAAAGTTAGTAAACTGCATATAAATTTCTCATTCAACATGAATTGATGAAATAATCTAAACGTATTCAAAATGTGCTTCATAGACATACATCACAACAAAAGACAAACAATCGTTTACACTTTAAAGCTAGGGACAGAGCCATGTGCAGGCCCACAATGGCCATGGCTCACAACATTTTTAAACTTATATAAAAGTCCATTACTAAGTTATTACACAAGTTAAAATATTGTAAACTTTAGGGGCCAAAATAATTTTTTTTTAAAAAAAATAGTGTTGCCTTGTGGGCCACAAAATCCTCATGATGGCCCGCGCCACGCCACCTCCTACTAGCAACAACTTATGTTGTCTCTTTCTCTTTCTGTTTCTGTTTCTCTCTCTTCTTTCAATCGCTCTCTCTCAGAGTCTCAGTCGCTTTCTTTTTTCAATCTCTTTCTCTCTCAATCTCTCTCTCTCCCTTTTTCTAGCTCGCTGCTCGCCTTCGAGCTCAGCCCTACGCCCCTCCGACCGCCCTCTGCCTTCTCTCCACTTCTTTGATTCTTGTTGACTTCATCGGCTTTTAGCTTGTTGCCTTTTCTTTGCTCACCGCTGTCATTGCTTTCAACAGGTGGTACACTATCGTTGACTCATCTCTCTTCTTTTACTCGCTCGTCGTAGTCATTGATTCTAGCAATCGGTAGTCGGCGACTGCAAGCTCTTCGTATGACTAGCCAAGGTCAAATATACCTTCAGGCTCTCCTCTCTATATTTTTATTACTATTACTGTTGTCGTGTTGTAGACTAATAGTGTTGTGAACTTATGGCTTACAACTTACAATTTACATTATTGTCATTGTTGACTAAATTATTTGTTATTAGTAGAATAATTATTATTTGCAACTTACTTTTAAGAGTTTATTGTTGTTTTTTTACATAATTCTACATGATTTAGAAATTATCTTATATAAACTCGATATTAATACTTGATTTCTTCACATAATTTGCTGTAGATATCTAGGCCATTATTGTTTTAATGGGAACGACAACTACACTCAATTCTTTTTTAAAAGAAAAAATATTGAAAACTTGAAAGCCGATGAACAAGAAGCTATTTATAAAGATTTGCAAAGTTGTCATTTGAAATCTTCAAGAATAGAAGTTAGAGAGACTAATGAAATGCCCTTTGAACGTGATCCTGGATTACGACTCCAAATTTGGGATTATCCCGTTGAACAACGTGATGAAGTTCGACGGGCATATACAATCAATGGTCCATGTCACTTGAGACTTTTGGAATGTCCAAAAAGTAGGCATCTTTCTCATCAACGTCGCTTCTAACCTCCATGATTTGAATCATTCAAATCGTGGTTACAATATTCTCCAACCAAAGATGTTGTATTTTGTCTATCATACTTTCTTTTTCACAAACTACATGGGCAATTTTCACAAAATCTCTCCACCGTTAACAGTTTTTATAATTGAAAAAAGTTAAAGATGGAAAAAGATGTACTTTTCTAAATTAGATAGGTAGAGAACCAAACTCACCTTATAAAGTTGTCGAAAAAGTTTGCGAAGAATTTATAAAATAATTTCAACATATTCAAATTGTGCTTCATAGTCATATATCACAACAAAAGGCACAATCGTTTACGCCTAAAAGCATCAATAATTGTAGTTAGATATTTTTCTTTTCAAGGATGTGCTATGAGAGGTTAGGACGAAAGTAAAGAATCTATTGATCGGGGTAATTTTCTGGAAATGTTGGAAGTGTTCTCTTTTTTCTTAATAAAGATATTGCAAAAGTTATTTTAGAAAATGCTCCGCAAAATGCTTCTTATACTTCGCGAATATGCAAAAAGAAAATTTGAAAGTTCTAGCAAAAAAAGTAAGAAGAAAAATTCGAGATGAAATTGGCGACTCAAAATTTTCTATAATGGTTGATGAAGCACGTGATAAGAATCAAAAGAGGAGCAGTTAGCTATTGTTTTGAGATTTGTTGACGTATAAGGTTTTGTTCAGTAAAGATATTTTTGGTCTTGTTCACATCTCGGAT
This sequence comes from Ananas comosus, assembly GCF_001540865.1. NCBI lineage: Eukaryota > Viridiplantae > Streptophyta > Magnoliopsida > Poales > Bromeliaceae > Ananas > Ananas comosus. The sequence goes on from NC_033629.1 coordinate 5,947,872, forward strand.
AGTAAAGCATTAACTATGAAAAATGCAATTTATTTCATTCTTTCTCATTATAGTGTTGATGTTCAAAATATTCGACGCCAAGGTTATAACGGGGAAGGGATGTAAAATAGGTCGGGCTGCCCACAGAATGGCTACGGGCCGGGCCTAGGCACGACACGGGTATTGTAGAACCTGTGTCAAGCTGGGTGACTCGGCATCAAAGGCCGTGGTGGGCTAGAACCTGTGTCGAGTCGGTCCGACCCGGCATCATGGGCCATGCTGGGCCATTACTACTTAGCTCGTCGGATTGGCACGACATGGTTCGTTATTGGCCTGGGCCGTGCGAGGCTAATAGTTCGGCCGACAGCTTGGCCCAGCACGACATGGCCTGCATAGGCCATGCCTGCTGGGCCAGCATAGCCCGGCCCTGTCCTAAGGAGTCTTTGGGGAGTTGGGGACCAGGTAACACCTTGGGATTTGGGGAGCCAATTAGCTCTCCAACTCCTAAGGGAGATAAAAAGAAAGGCCTAAGGCCCTAGGCCCTAGACCCTTCTAGAGAGATAGGTCTATCCCCCATAAGGTTTCTTGACCTTTTAGAAAAAAGAGTTTTTTTTTCTTAAATTTCAATATAAATCTTTTAAAATTATTTCAAGTTTTCATTACTTTATAAATATTTTAATAAATTTTTTTAGCTAACAGATTAGCGAAAATCGAAAGGAGAACTAATTTATTTTTTATTTTTTAATAT
>NC_033629.1:5948698-5952981 GCF_001540865.1 Ananas comosus
TTCCAACCTTGTTGGAATGTAAAATGGAACTCGCCAGCCCCTTTCTCTTGACACTTTAACCAATTTGATCAAAGTTCGATAATCGTTTTCGGGTTTCGATATGTTACATTCTCCACCCCTTAAATTTAGTTTCGTTCGCGAAACTAACTTAGTTTAAGCCCGAATTCGACTCATACCTTAGTTCAGTTCGTCGAAGAGGTGAGGGTAATGCTCCCGCATCGCACTCTCGAGCTCCCAAGTAGCTTCCCGGTCGTCGTGATTGCACCAACGAATTTTAACATATGGAATCTCGCGATTTCGTAGTTTTCTTACTTCTCGATCGATGATGTATGTCGAGAACTCCTCATAGGTCATGTCTTCTTGAATCTCGGACGGTTCAAACGAGAGAACATGCTCGGGATCGTGCACATACTTGCGGAGGTTCGACACGTGAAACACATCGTGCACTCCTGCAAGCCTCGGTGGTAATGCTACTTTGTACGCCACCGCTCCGACCCGCTCCAATACCTCAAACGGCCTGAGGTACCGGGGACTTAGCTTCCCACGGATTCCGAACCGCTTAATCCCTCGCATCGGCGAAATCTTTAGAAACACGTGGTTTCCAACGGCAAATTCTATATCTTTCCTCCGCTTGTCGGCATAGCTCTTTTGCCGGGATTGCGCCGTAGCAAGCCTCTGGCGGGCAAGACGGACTTTCTCCTCCGCCTCCCGCACAACATCAGGGCCAAGAGCCGCCCTTTCGCCCACATCGCTCCAATGAATTGGAGAGCGACACTTCTTTCCATAAAAGGCCTCGAATGGCGCCATCGCGATACTTTCTTGATAACTATTATTGTACGCGAACTCCGCCATCGGAAGATGATCATGCCGATTGCCCTTATAATCCAGTACACACGCTCGAAGCATATCCTCAAGTATTTGTATTGTCCTCTTCGATTGACCATCGCTTTGAGGATGAAATGCCGTACTAAAGTCGAGCCGCGTGCCCAAAGCCTCCTGTAAGCTCCTCCAAAAGTGAGAGGTGAACCTCGGGTCCCGATTCGACACAATAAACATGGGCACTCCATGAAGTCTCACAATCTCGTCAATATACACTTGAGCCAACTTGTCCCCCGACCACGTAATATGAATCGGCAGGAAATGCGCCGACTTCGTCAACCGGTCCACTACAACCCAAATTGCATCGTGCCCACCTTGAGATCGTGGCAACCCGGTCACAAAGTCCATAGCGATATTCTTCCATTTCCAATCGGGTATAGGTAAGCTTTGTAATTTTTCCACCGGAAAACGCCGCTCCGCTTTGACTTGTTGGCAAGTAAGGCATTGCGCCACAAACTCCCCAATGTCTTTCTTCATGCCCGGCCACCAATAGTGTAACTTCAAATCTTGATACATTTTGGTGCCGCCCGGGTGTATACTATAAGGGGATTGGTGCGCTTCTTGCATGATCGCCCTGCGGATGTCCTTGTTCTTAGGCACACACCAACGGTTTCTAAACCGGAGTGCACCGTCGGTCCCAATGTCAAAATCATCGGCACTACCGCTCTCAACTTCCCCGCGCACCTTTTGGAGATATTCATCTGAAGCTTGCAACTCTTTAATCCTCTCCAACAAAGTCGGTTGTACAACCAACGCCGCAAGTGTCGCCGGCACTCCCGGCGCTACTACCTCCAATCCAAGCCGTTGCATCTCCTTTTGCAATAATGGTTGGGGCGTAATTGCCGAAGCCAAAATTTTCCCCGATTTTCTACTAAGTGCATCGGCCACGACATTCGCCTTCCCGGGGTGGTATAGAATAGTAACATCATAGTCTTTCAACAATTCTAACCACCGTCGCTGTCGCATATTTAACTCCTTTTGGGTGAACAGGTACTTAAGACTTTTGTGATCCGTATAGATCTCACAGTGTTCCCCGTACAAGTAATGCCTCCACAGCTTTAGCGCAAAAATAACCGCCGCTAGCTCAAGATCATAAATCGGGTAGTTCTTCTCATAAGTCTTCAATTGGCGTGAAGCATAAGCTATAACCCGCCCGTTTTGCATCAAGACACACCCGAGTCCCACATAGGAAGCATCAATATATACCACGAAGGTCTCCCCCGGCGTCGGTAGGGCAAGCACCGGGGTCGTGGTCAATCTTTCCTTTAACTCCTCGAAACTCCGCTCGCATTCGGGCCTCCAAACATACTTCACCCCTTTGTGTGTGAGGCACGTTAGTGGAGTAGTTATTTTAGCAAACCCCTCCACGAACCGCCGGTAGTAGCCCGCTAGCCCCAGGAAACTGCGGACCTCCGATACACTCGTCGGGCGAGGCCAATCCTTAATTGCCTCCACTTTCCTCGGATCCACCGAGATACCATCGCTCGAAATTACATGACCAAGAAAAGCGACCTCCGATAGCCAAAAGTCGCATTTCTTCAACTTGGCATATAACTTCTCTTTTCGGAGTATTTCCAACACGGTCCTCAAGTGCTCCTCGTGTTCTTCCTCGGTCCGAGAATATACCAATACGTCGTCAATGAAGACCACGACGCACCGGTCCAATAGCGGACGGAAGACCCTATTCATTAAGTCCATAAACACCGTCGGGGCGTTAGTAAGTCCAAACGGCATCACCGTGAACTCATAATGGCCATACCGCGTACGGTACGCCGTCTTGTGCACATCCTCGGGCCGTATCTTCAACTGATGATACCCCGATTGAAGATCAATCTTTGAATATACCCTTGACCCCTGCAGCTGATCGAATAAGTCATCAATCCTCGGCAGCGGGTACTTATTCTTCACGGTGACCTTGTTCAACTCGCGGTAATCCACGCAGAGTCGAAATGTGCCGTCCTTCTTCTTAACGAATAGCACCGGAGCTCCCCAAGGTGACACACTCGGCCTCACAAAGCCTTTGTCGAGCAAGTCTTGCAATTGTGCCTTAAGCTCTTTCAGCTCCGCCGGTGCCATTCTATATGGGGTCTTCGAGATTGGCGCCGCCCCCGGGACCAAGTCAGTAACGAACTCGATCTCCCGGTCTGGTGGCAATCCCGATAACTCCGCCGGAAACACATCCGAAAATTCACACACCACCCGAATGCCTCCCAAGTCCGGGTGCTCTTTTTGGGCTTCCACCATTGTCGCCAAGTAGGCCACACAACCACCTTTTATCATTTTCCTCGCCCGTGCCGCCGACACGGTCGCCGCGAAAAGCGAGCTTTTAGCTGCCTGATACACTAGCTCCTCCCGATCAGGCTCACGAAACGTGATCACCTTACTTTCGCAATCTATCACGGCATAATACTTGGAGAGCCAGTTGGTCCCCAAGATCACATCGAAATCCCACATCCGATTCAACACCAACAGATCAATTGGCATGACCCAGTCACCTATCTGCACTGGGCACGCTACACATTCTTCGTGAACATGAAAAGTATGCTTGACCGAATTTACCGTCCAATAGTCATAATGGTGCACGATCTTAATGCCATGAGTCCTAGCGAATGATGCATCTATGAATGAATGCGATGCACCTGTGTCGAATAAAGCTCTAGCTCTGGTGCCTCTGATCGAGATAATACCTGCCACGATGTCGTCGGGGATAGGAATCGGCTCCTCCTGCACCTGAGTGGCAAAGACCCGCCCACTCGGTGCCTTTGACGCCTCCGGCTGACGCGATGAAGATGAACGTCCAGCCGACATAGCCGGTGGTAACCCCGCCTGCTGTCTCGGGGTATATGGAACTGATGCCGAGGTCAGTGCAGATGAACCCCAGCTCGGGCACTCCCGAATCATGTGCCCCGCCTGGCCGCACTTGAAGCACTTTCCTTCGCACTGCGGGCATGCCGGCGGTTGATGGTTACCGCCGCACATAACGCAATGGGAGGGTCTCCAACCCTTCGACTGCGGTCGAGGATACCGGGGGGGTTTCTTTGCACTCGGCCGGCCCCCGGTGCCACCCGCCGCCCGCTTCTTGCTCTTATCCCTTGCCTCAGCTGCGGCTTCGCGCTCCTCACGCTCGTGGGCATAGCCCTGCTCCGCCCACAGTGCTCGATCAAAAGCCTCGGCGAAGGTCGGAAGCTTGAGGATTTGCACGGCCCGATGAATCCCCGGCCGAAGCCCACGCACGAACCAAACGGCGCGGTCCTGATCATCATGAACTACATCCGGGACGCAGTCGATAATGTGGGAGAACTCCCGCTAGTACTCCCCCACCGATCGGTCGCCCTGCTTCAACTTGCGAAATTTTTCTTGCAACTTCCGCTTCTCCGTGTCAGGAAAGTAGTTGGCGAACAGCG
>NC_033629.1:5954032-5965786 GCF_001540865.1 Ananas comosus
GCGAAGGTCGGAAGCTTGAGGATTTGCACGGCCCGATGAATCCCCGGCCGAAGCCCACGCACGAACCAATCGGCGCGGTCCCGATCATCACGAACTACATCCGGGACGCAGTCGATAATGTGGGAGAACTCCCGCTCGTACTCCCCCACCGATCGGTCGCCCTGCTTCAACTTGCAGAATTTTTCTTGCAACTTCCGCTTCTCCGTGTCAGGAAAGTAGTTGGCGAACAACGCCCTCTTAAACTCCTCCCAAAGCATGGGCGGGAGGTCAGAAGATCGATCCCGCTTCACCCGCTTCCACCACACCTTGGCCGCCTTCTCAAGGCAGTGTGTGGCGAGAGGTACTTTGTCCTTCTCTAAGAAATAGATGTCCTCGAAGAGCGTCTCCATCGAGTCGACCCACGCCTCGACTACCGCCGGATCCATCTTCTTCCCGTCGAAGATAGGTGGGTTGAACTTCTTGAACAAAACGAGTGCCTCCAACGCACGCTCCCGCTCCGCCTCTACCGCCGCACAATCGGGATTTGAGGTCCCCGATCATGCCGGCACCATCGTAACTGGCACGGCCGCCGCGGCCACGCCCTCGGCCGCCGCGGCCACGCCCTCGGCCGCACTCGGCACCACTGCAGGAGGCGCAGGGTGCACAGTGTGAGGAAGTAAATTCTCGAAATACGAGAGTTGGACTTCATGTAAAATCGACCAAGGGTCGTGTTGGTAAGCTTTGGAAAAGCCAAAGATGTTAAAATCACCAAAGGTGTGTTGGAAATGAGTCCATGAGAGCAAATAGTGTAAAACTTGCACTGGAGCAAATTGCTCTCGGGGACCGGTCCCTGGCAGGGAGGGACCGGTCCCTGGCAGGGAGGGACCGGTCTCATCAGCTGATGTCGCGGGGTTGCTTGAGGCAACCGGTCCTTGGCAGGGAGGGACCGGTTCCCGAACGCGATCCCAGCGAGGAAAGCCAAAAATTGGCTAAGTCCTGAGATTCTAGTCCTCGGGAACCGGTCTCTTAGGGAGGAACCGGTCTCCCGAGGACCGGTCTCTCTGGGAGAGACCGGTACCCGAACGCGTGACCCGAGCTGAAGCTCTCGGGGACCGGTCCCAAGTCGGGGAGACCGGTCCCTCCGCGCGCAGAACGCCCAGTGAGGGCTGTGCACAGAGTGAAAAGTGGAGGGGGCCAGCTGGATATTGTTACATTAGAGGGCTTATTAGTCCCTCTCTCCCTCTCACTCTCTCTCAGTTCACTCTCTCTCTCTCCCTCACACTCTCTTGCTTTCTCTCTCTAGAAAAGAAGGAGAAAAGAAGAAGAAGAAGAAAGGAGAAGGAAAGAAGGAAGAAAGGGAAGGAGAAGAAGAAGGAGATCAACAAAAGAAGGCTTTTGGACTTCTCCCTCATCCTCTCTTCTCTCTTTTAAGCTAACCTAGAGGTAAGCTTCTAACCCTAGCTTGTGAGATTTGGGGTTTTTGGGTTTTAGCTCTTTGGATGGGATCAAATGGATCCCTAGCACCATGAATGGAAGGATTAGAGCTAGAATCTAGGGTTTTGAGATGGGTTTAGCTTGATGCTAACCCTAGGGCACCAAAATAGGGTTTTTCGGTAAAGTATGGGATTGATCTCATTTGAGGCCTTGTAAACCTAATTGGTAGGTGCCTAAACGCGGGGGCGAAGTCGGAATTTCGATTCGTCGAGCGGGTCAAGAGCTATCGGCAAAATAAGGCCGATTGAGCATCATTTGGACCAAGAAGACCGAGGCTTCGTCGTAAAGGACGCCGAAGCGCACTTCTAGAGCCTCCTTATACGCAAAAGGTGGGGGGTGTCGTTCCGGAACATCCGGGTTTCTTTTTATGTCTAAGTTACATATGTGTTGATCATATTGCATTATAGGATTAATAAATGTATATTTCCTTTTCCTTGCATGCTTCTTAGTAGTGTACTTATGAGTTGAACACCTAGACTAGGGTAGCATGAGGATTGGGTCTTATGGCATAGAATCCTATAGCGGCATAAAGAGCCGAACTTGGACATAGCCTAGTAGAGTGGCATTGAACTAGTGTAGTAGAGACACTAAACTTGAACGAGTGGCATGTCAATTAGTAGAAAACTTACTACAATGATCGAACGAGTGGCATTGAGTCTAGTGTAGTAAACTTGACATGAACCTAGGGATAGTAGAGGTCCCAACATTGATTATATATCATGACTGTGCAGCAGAGGCACATTGACCCTAGTAGACAGGGTATCCTCTTGAGAGGATTGGATCATACTCACTAGTCTGTTTTGCTTGTCGGTGGTCGCTCCATCGAAGCACGAGTCTCCGGAGTACTTCACTAGGGGCAGACGTAGTTGTCCCGCAGACGGTCTCGGTGTGCGAGTGCAGCTTCTCCGTACCTATGAGATCGAGAGTGAGTCGAGGGTTAACCTACGGGTCAACCAAGTAGATTGGGTAATAAACATGAAATGCATAGTATACTTGCATTATTATCTTGAGTAGACATAGTGTATGTTGTAGATTACATTGCTATGCACCTTTATATACTCATGACATGATACTAGCATGATAGTAGTTGTTGCATGCATTATTATCATTGATGGCATGATAGAGTAGTTGCAGTTCGTTTTCTATATATCTATCTATCTCTCTATCTGTGCCAGCTTAGACCTAGTGGGAAAATCGGCGTTGTCGCGGCCGAACCCACTGGGAACTATATTTATATAGTTCTCACCCCGTGTGGTTTTGGGGTACAGGTACACACAGAGGCGAGCCGGGTGAGGATCGCGGCAAGGGCATAGCGCCCTAAGTGAGCATAGTTAGTAGCTTTCCTTTATGCATTAGAGTACCCTCGTGTACTAGATGTTTTGGATAGATATTGGAAAGCCATGATATATTTTGAGAACATGTATTTACATTTGGAAGATGCAAATGTAATATATTCAAATGATGTAAATGTTGAATGGTTGTATTAGCTAGATGTACTCTCTTTATACACTTGTATTTCACTCGTGGTTCTTACTCTTAGCTATTGTGCACTTGTGTGCATCGTATCGATCATGTATGTTATTTAAGCATTCCCTGGGTGCTTAACTGTACATGATCTGGTTGTTTGGCCTTGGGCGGATAGGAGAGGTGCTGTTCGTTCGGCGTCTGTTCGACGCGCCCGAACCGGACCAAATTGGTAGCGGTCCCGGGGCGTGACACACGGCCTCCATGGGCGCCGCCGCCGCCGCCGCCGTCTGTTGCCGCTCCAAAGCCTCATGGAGCCTCTGGATCTGCTCCCCTTGGCGCTGAACGGATTCCGCCTACTGCCGCACTACGCTAATAAGCGCGGCCATCTTCTCTCGAAGCTCCCCGTCGCCACCTGCTCCGAGTTGCACGGGAGCCGCACTTGGCTCCTCGGCCATAGACCTCGTCCGCGGTCGACCACGAGGCAACTTCGGTCGTCCACGAGGCGGCATCGCTTCCTGAAATGAAGCAATTCACGTTAGTTACTCAGACAATATACTCGATTATACCTAATCCGGCGAAAGCATACAAGTGCATTTATTTTCCTTCCAAAGCATCATGTCGTCGGCCGCCGATCACAACACAAAGGAAAGAAAACAAATAACAACTTTAAGTTAGCCTCTAACCACATTAGAGACTTATTAGCATTAACCCAATCATAAGCTTTCGCTATACTTGTTCAACGTCACTCACGTTTCCTAGATCCTTAAGGTCTTTACATTCCTAAGGGTCTCTAGATCCATCCTTTGCTTTCACCCTTTTGGCTCTTTTACTCTCTGATAACCATATTATCTGTCACGCCCCGACCCGATCCTTTTGGCCGGTTCGAGAGCGTCAAACAGACCGCCGAACGGACAGAGCTTCCCTATCCGCCCAAGGCTCAACACAAGTATCAATAGAATACAATTTGCATAAGTCAGAAGCATACACAAGGCTTGCGCGAGGCAATCAATAGCCAAGGTGAAAGAATTAACAATTCAATATACATGATATGATAAATTTAAATCACATACATGCATCCAACTATAATCAAGTTGTTCACAATCTTGCATCATTTTCTTACATCTCATTTCACCCAAAATATAACTTTTGACATTTAAAATAAATATCCCTTACCATCATCATTAAAGCAAGTTCATGATACTAAAATATCAAAATACAAAAGATGATAGCAAAGGGTATGCAACTACAAAATGATAACTATCTGGGCGGTCTTACTAGGGCGTGATGCCCTTCGGCGATCGTCTGCCGGCTCGCTGGGTCCGGCTCTGTGAAATAGGGGTGTGAGAACTACAACAAAGTTCCAGTGGATTCGGCAAACAACCACACCGGACTATCCACACTAGGTCTAATCAAGCATATAAAGAAAGAAAGTATAACCAACTAAACAGATCAACAATATGCCTGAACAATATAAATTGATATGCACAATGTAAAGCTCATGATGAATGCAAGGTAATAGTGTCAATACCCAAGCTCTTGGCTAACCCGTAGGTTTCCCCTCAACAAACCACAAACTCAAATCCAATGATCGGGGAGATACCGCTACACCATGGGACCGCCATCTGGGAGATACCGCTACACCCAGTGATGTCGACTCCGGAGCACATCGCCCGAGGAACTACCACAACTCGAGCAAGACTAAAAAAGAGTACGATCAATCCTACAGTTGCGGATTCAAGTTCAAATCCATTTCTTACTTTAAGGAAGACTATGCTCAATTGACCCTTAACACTAAGGTTGAATGTCATAATATCTCAATCGTTCTTGTTCTTGCATTCTTTACTACCACTAATGTCATATAGACTATCAAGTTCTTAAACTCATGCCACACTTGTTCTCTAAATGCTAGATTCTTATTCTCATGCCAAATGCCACACTTATTTACTAAGGATTCTAAACTCGTCGATGTCACTTGCTAGAACTATGTCAAAGTGTCACTTTTCGTTTACTAACCCTTCTAGGTTCTTGTCACAATCATGCGTACATAGGGATCATCATTCTCACACCCTTACAAATATTTAACTTGCATTTGAATTTGCATTAAACTATAACAAAGCTCACAATTAACCCTATTATGCAAGATGCTCAAAAATGCACATATGCTCAAAATATGACACTTAGACATAGAGAGATTTCCGATGTCCTTGGAATGCACCACCCACCGTGAGTGGTAGTAGAGGGAAGATGTGAAGCCTCCCGCACCTCACGAACGTCAAAATCGCGTCCTACAACCAAAATAGTGCCAATTAGACCCTATATACATGGACTATTTTCAAACATTTTGTACGCTTAAACGGAGTTGTCCCACGCGTTTAGGATACCCCCAATTAGGTTTCTACGGGTTCAATTTGTCCCCGAAAAATCCTAGGGCAAAAGCCCCAAATTTGAACCCTAACCAAGCGCTATATGGTTTGCTCTTGGATTGATCTCATTCCTACACTAAAGAAAGCTTAGAATCACTTGGGAAGCTCTCTAACGAGGTTTCTAAGCTTTTAGAACCATCCCTAGGGCATCTATTTTGAGCCCTAGTGATCCACCATGAGAGGGATCCAAGATAACCATGGATTTCATGGTTTCAAGGTCTCTAGAGGGTTTCCTCACTTGTAGAGAGATCAAAACCCAAAAATCTAAGGTCTAAACCCAAACCCTAGGCTCAACTTGTGTAAAACCTCACCTTAGCCCAAGCCCCAACAAGATCCTCCTTGTAGGTGAGCTCCTAGAACCACCAAAGCCTTCTAAACTCACTCCTCCAATCATTCTCCACTTTCTTCTCCTTCTTCTCCAAGTCTTGGAGCTAGGGTTTAAGAGAAAGAAAGAGAGGAAATGTAAAAGAGAGTGGAGAGGTGTGTGTGCTGTGAAGAGAGAAGGAAATACCTCTATTATATGTTGTAATAATTGCTGATAGGCCCCTCAACTTTATCTCTGTAGCAAACTTCACTGGGCTGTCAGACCCACCGTGTACCGGTACACGGGTTTGTGTACCGGTACGGACCTGCGCAGAGGCCCAAACCCGAGAGCAAAGTCTCTCGGTTGCGTAGCTTGTGTACCGGTACACGGGTCCCGTACCGGTACACCTTCGCACAGACTCAAACCCGAGAGCAACCTGTGCTCGGGTTGCTTGCTGTACCGGTACAACCACCATGGTGTACTGGTACACAATGCTCCAGATTTTTGTTTTAGCTCCGATTCGACTCTATTTCGCTCCGCTCAATGCTAAAACACTTCTAACCCTTTCTAAACTCATTTTCACCCTTCCAACCTTGTTGGAATGTAAAATGGAACTCGCCAGCCCCTTTCTCTCGACACTTTAACCAATTTGATCAAAGTTCGATAATCGTTTTCGGGTTTCGATATGTTACAGAGCATATCAACATCGATTGCCACTGCTCATACGCATTTCACGAACACTAGCGGTCTGATCCACCGCAAGAGGGTGTTCTTTTTCCAAAAAGTGGTTGGGAGTGCCAGCCCGTGAGCCCAAGAGGGGTTATATGCTTTCAGACCCAAGAGCTTACGCTAGTGTAAGTTTCAGATTAGAGCAGTTGTGGCACATGCCTGAGGTATGCGAACCAATATGGCATGTTTTTGATTGCGTACTTTTGGACTTGTCGTCCGGTTGATGCATACATATAGTAGCAGTAGTAATTCATATATATACATCTCGTTTTCCTTATTTATCATTGCTACTGTATTGCCATTATCTATCTATACTTGTTGTTATCCTCCATGACTGGTGAGTACCCCTCGCTCTCGTTGGCTTGCGGTACCCACTGGGATGGGAGACATGTGTACATATTCTCACCCCCCACCCCCTTTTAGGTGACGTCGCGGGTTCTAGTGAGACGGTTCGTGAGGAGCGCACTTAGCGATCAGTAGAGCTACCGACCCGTCCTTTGGTTAAACTCTCAAACTCGTTTTCGTTTAATAAATGACGTAGATAGTATTTATGGTTCAGTAGTTTATTTTATTTGAATTCATATGGTTTTATGAATGTAATAAAGTTTACGGAGTTTTATGAATTAAAAATAATTTTCTACCCCTCGTGGTAGCGTGTTTTAAAAGAAAAAGGTTTCCTTATGGGAAACAATTTTAAAACGGGAATTTTCTGGTTTTCCTGGTTCTTAGTATTTCGAAATGAGTTTCCGGGTAGGAAACGTTTTAAACTAATAGATATGAACTTATGAATACTTGTGATGAACTGAATGTGGATGTGAATGGTGTATGAATATGTGGATGTTCATTTGTTATTGTTGTATCTTGTACTTGTACGACACCGTGCAAATACAGAGGGGACTCTGTCCATGTGAACGGTGGACTCTCTGTATTTGTGACGGATCTGACCTACCCTGGGGGTCAAGGTTTTCAAAAAAAAAAATTTGCACTTTCGCATTGGTTTTTAAATCAAAGGGACCCCGGGGCGTCACATTTCTAGAACATAAATTTGTATTTGACTTTAAAATATTATGAATAAATTTGAATTCTTATTTCCATTCATGTTATGTATGTGTTCATGATTCGTCTAAGAAATTAATAAGATGATGACACGTATTCTCAAGAGTTGAGAATTTGAGACATGTGTCATTGGTGGTTAATTCCTAAATGCTCCCGATTAATGGATCATTAGGGGACGGTGATTGATCTTGTGAGATTGATGCACATGTCGCTTCCTGTTTTGAGTAGACGAGTCTAGTTAATAGTGTGGGGACACTGGAGCGAATGTGCAGGTAGTTGTTAGAGAACAAGGGTACCAGACATGACCAACGCGAGAAGTTACTTAGATGCCTACTCACTTGTCAGTGACTTATTCAATGTTGCAGTAGTGTGACTGGCCCTTTGACCTGTGGTGTTTCCGGGATTCACAATGAGGTTACTGTAGTTTGACTATACGTACACTTGGTCTCTAGCCATTCAAGTCCTTGTGGTGCATGTTGACTGCAATAAGTTCATTGTAAGAATAGGGTGTGCACTTATATGGAATATATCTCTCTTAGTAGATAGGGGCGTTAGTCTTATGTGATTTATGAGATCAAGTTTAGAAAACCTTAACTAGTGCAGAGTTAATAGCGGAAAAGGATTTCCAATATTAGAAACGCAAGTCGAATAAATTTGACATATGACAGACGATGGGATTTGACGAGTTATTCCATGACCTCCATCTAGTCGAGACTCATGATAGAATGACTGTATCATATGGTAACTACACCAAGAGGTTCAGTATTCCATTCTACTGGAATGCCACTATATGCTGCTAGGCGTCACTGGTGAATAGTGAGACTCATGAGAATTATTGAGATGATCGATAATTTTTATTGGGCTGAGTTGGAATTGTTCCGATCCACTGAAAGGAGTTTCAGTGATATTGTTAATAGCGATCAGAATATATCTCACTACCAGATAGAATAAAACCTTTGGGATCACACACATAAGAGGTTGTGACTTACTGGATAGCTAGATCACAATTTTTGAATCGCTGGATGATCGAATTGTCAATATGTTGATAATTGGACTAATTTGTAACTATTACAAATTAGTGGTATTAAAGTGTAAATATTACAAGAGAGAACTTACTGACAATTAGTAATTATGAGAGGACTTATGTGCAAATATTGCATTATTAATTTGATATGATCAAATTAGGATAAAGTTCAAGTCGAGTCAAATTAGGATTTGATTGCTCTAACCAATTAAGGAAATAGTAAATTTAAATCTAAATTTATACTTATCCTTAATGATTATTATTATATTATTAAAAATAGGATTATATCTTTCTGCATAATATATAGGAGTTTTTAAAAAACCCTAGCCATTATCTCTCTTCCTCTCTCTCTTTTTCTCTCTTTTCTTCTAGCAAAAAAGACGTTCTTTACAAGGGAACTAGCATTCCGATGAGGATATCAAGCAAATCACCAACCTCGTGTGGATACCTATAGAGGTCGGACGCGTGTGCGGCTTCAAGAGAACCTAATTCCACGATCATCAAATTGCAGTGAAGTTCTACTCGTGCAAAGATAAAGATTGGAACTTCATTTTCTCCTTTAATCTAAATAACATGAGGTATCCTAATTACGCGATTTTTGAGATCAGATCTCGAGTTTTAAAAATCAAGTTTGTTTAATTTTTTTTCGCTCCGTTTTTATTATACGAAATTTTCTAACACTTTTGCCATGTCTAAAACATGGAATTACATTTAACGACTGAGAGGTTGAGTACGATGTCATAATGTCGACTTTAGTTATTCATCTAAGTTAAGTGCAACATACTTAGTTCTACATCATGTCATTAACATATAATGTGGCACTAGTGTAGTTATGCACACGATGCAGCGGACAGATATTATCGAAGCGATTTTTTTATCATTGTTGATCATCGATGATAGTCTGAAATTGTACATATATAAAAAAAAAAATACAGTGAGGAGATGGAGAAAGAAAAAAAGAGAGAAAGAAAGAGAGGCGTAAAATGAAGGAATGGCAAAATAATTTAAATAAAATTATTAGTCAGATTATAACATACATGCAAATCCTTTAAAAGAACATCTAATTCTAGAAACAAATCCTATAAAAAAAAATGCTTTCTATCAGCTTATTGTTTAACAATTTTACATATATCTAAATAACTATAAAAAAATTGGAAAAAGCTAATAGATAGGGTAGTTAAAAAAAAATATTAAAGAAAAAATAAAATACAAAAAATTTCTGATCACTTGATTATCACCATATATACTATCAGTAATAAGTTGATTATATATATCCATACACTCTCTTCCGCTTCTGTTGTTGCCGCCGCTGCCACCGCAGCATCCAAGATCTTCATCTTCTACCACCATTGCCATCCCCACCAAATACACGACGGGATCGCGTTAGTGATGAAAGCGAGCGACTTTTACGGGAGAGGGAGAGGGTGAAAGTTGAAGAACGAAGAGATTAATGAAGACATAGGGGGAAGAAAAAATTAATTATTAATTAATTACAATAATAAATAGAGAGAATGTGGGGTTATTGGAAGGTAAAGAGGCGGACGTTAAAGAAGAGGAGAAGAGTTCGAACTATTGGAAGGTGAGGAGGTCTACGGTGAAGAGGATGAGAAAAGAATAATTAAAAAATAAAATAAAAGCCACGTCATCATTTGATATTGGGGATTTATATAAGAGTATAAATAATTAAAAAAATATAAAAAATGAGAGCTTGCCACGTCATCATTTGATATTGGGGATTTATATAAGAGTATAGATACTATCAGTAATAAGGTGATTATATATATCCATACACTCTCTTCCGCTTCTGTCGTCGTTGTTGCCGCCGCCGTCGCAGCATTCAAGATCTTCATCTTCTACCACCACTACCATCCCTACCAAATACACGACGGGATCGCGTCAGTGATGAAAGCGAGTAACTTTTACGGGAGAGGGAGAGGGTGAAAGAGGTTTAGCAAAAGTTGAAGAACGAAGAGATTAATGAAGACATAGGGGGAAAAAAAAATTAATTATTAATTAATTACAATAATAAATAGAGAGAAGGTGGGGTTATTGGAAGGTAAAGAGGCGGACATTAAAGAAGAGAAGAAGAGTTAGAACTATTAGAAGGTAAGGAGGTCTACAGTGAAGAAGATGAGAAAAGAATAATTAAAAAATAAAATAAAATAATTAAAAAAATATAAAAAATGAGAGCTTGCCACGTCATCATTTGATATTGGGGATTTATATAAGAGTATAGATGTTTTCCATTATCTATAGCAAACATAAATTATTGCATTCAAGATCTAACCCTTCTAATTTCACTAGTCATGTAGTGTTCCATATGTCATTACTATTCATCTCTAACATACATGCCTGTATTTGCATAAGAGGAACTTGATATTTCAATACTATCAGTAGCAAACGTACTCCGTTGCCACCCATTTGTTTTCGATGATGGAGCCTCCAAATCAACGATCGGCACCGTTGAACATGATCTATACCACTTGAAGTATCTAGAAATCAAATTTCAAATATTTTTGACATCATTGACCTAGTGATCAAAGGGTTTCAAAATTTATAATTTTAATGGTCAATATGAGGCGTTTTCTCGTTTAACGGTGTAAAGCTATCCAAATCAATTGAATTTTGGTTAGGAAATTTTTTAAACTATTTAGAGCAAGATCTATACTCTCGATCTTGATTACAAAATTCCTACCATCACTTTTTAGAGGATATTCATTTTCAACCGTTCATTTTTACGCTCACTTAATGAACAAGAGAACAATATCGGAAAAGCCTCCAAATTAGAGGATGTATATATATATATAGAGAGAGAGAGAGAGTTGAGCTAGAATACTATCGGTAGCAAACGGGCTCTGTTGCCACCCATTTGTTTTCGATGACGGAGCATCCAAATCGACAATCGGCACCATTGAACATGATTTATACCACTTGAAGTATAAAAAGTGATGATATATGAATCTTATAATCAAGATCGAGAGTATAGATCTTGTTCTAAATAGTTTAAAGAATTTTCTAACCAAAATTCAATTGATTTGGATATCTTTACACCGTTAAACAAGAAAATGCCTCATATCGATCATTAAAATTATAAATTTTGAAACCCTTTGATCATTAGGTTAATAATGTCGAAAAGATTTGAAATTTGGTTTCTAGATACTTCAAGTGGTATAGATCATGTCCAACGGTGTCAATCGTCGATTTGGAGGCTCCATCATCAAAAACAAATGGGTGGCAACGGAGCCCATTTGCTACCGATAGTATTCTAGCTCAACTCT
>NC_033629.1:5966070-6038182 GCF_001540865.1 Ananas comosus
GGCTCGGTCTGGGCTGACCCGAGCTGGCCGCAGGGAGCAGGGGTGGCTCCGGCGGCGCTCGAGGGTGGCCGGGGCCGGCGGGGGAGGACGCCGGAGAAGAGCCTCGGCCAGAGGAGGGTGGAGCTCGGCTTTGATGCTTTCCCGAGCACAACAATCACAAGTACGGCAAGTAGGGGCTAGAGGGAAACCGAGAGGAAGCCGGGGTGACTTTTCTGGCGGTCGGAGCAGCTCGCCGGCGGTCGGGGCGTGAGCACGAGTTGGGCAAGGAGAATGTGGGGCGGCTAGGGCAGCTGGGGATGATTAGGGTTAGGGTTTCCTTGGCTGAACCCTAAAACCTCACTTTATATCATATGTACAATTGTAGAAAACCCCTCCTAGTCCAGTACCTTTTTTTTTACCAAGCCCCCTGCCAACATGTGGATTATGCGTATAGGTCCCTCGACGTTCGAAATCGCGCAAGACCGCGCATAAAATATTGGACCTTTTCGCGATTAATTAATTTTGCCAATTAGACCTTTCAGCGGACTTTTCACGATTTCCGAAGATCCGTCCGTCGGATTTTCGAACGGATTGCGCCAGCGCGTTCAGCACGACTGGGGCATCAAATCTACCATTTTTCTTTGTCCGATTTGGTCTCCGATCAGCGTCGAAACCAGCCCTCTTTTTTTCCACCCATATAACCATTTATATTAACACTTGTAATTTCAATCAAACCCCTTTTTCTCGACAACCGTGCATCAGAACCCAATTCCGTCAGTGCCATTGGGTCCAGAATGGTCAAGCCGTTCGAAACGAACTATTGAAGTCCTATATTCGGAGTTTCACGTGCACCAGAACCCTTCTCTAATCATCGGCTCATCCGGAAAACCGGAGTTACTATTCACTTAAGTCATCGGTTCGGGTCGCGTAACTTCTCCGTCTTAGCTCATTTTCTCCTGAAATTTGACGAGTGCTTTAGTAATTACATTACACAGAAAAACATCGTCAACCAAGGGTTTAATTTTATTTTTCAAAAACTTCAGTTATTACATTTCTCCTCTCTCTTCCTTCCCTCGTTTCTCTCTGTTTCACCTATTAAATAAGAGGAGCTCACTCTCTCTTATTTTTGATGGTGGTTTCTTCTCTTTTTTCTTTGCCAACAACAAGAGAAGTTTACTCTCCTCGTATTTATGGCTCTTATATAGGCCTATAAAAGAAAGGGAGTGATCTCCCTCAAGAAGTGTGACATGAAGTAAAGTGTGAGAGAAAGAGAAAGCTCTCTTCTAAGCATATAGAGCTTTCTTTTAATTATAAGAGAAGGTTCTCCTATAATAATTTGTTTCTATGTTACAGTTAATCCTCTTGAAATTGTTAACACAATTTGAGAATTAATTTTTCTTCACATTGACATAAGAAATTACGAAAGATGTTTTAAGATTATGCTGTAATTGTGTGAAGCACGAATCCTGAAGCAACCTTGTGTGGATACACATAGAGGCCGACCACTTAAGCGGCTCAAAGGATCAGAAGTTCAAATCCATATCAACCAACAAATAATTCAGATAATTAACAAAAATTGAAATTCGAACTCTTCTTCTAATTAGATTAGAATAATAACTTTTATGTATCATACGAGATAATCTTGATACATATTTTCTAATATCATAAATATTATGATATTAAGGTGTACATGATGGGATCATATTTTATAAACAAAATTTATTTTTGTTGCATTAAATGCACATGCACACGCATGCATTTTCTTATAGTTATAATAACATTCGGGCTACTACAGTAATTTTCGGACTGCTATAATAACTTTAGGGCACCCAGTTTCTGCATCATGATACATATTTATTCATCTAGGTATATAGATATATACATCCATTTTTAGAGGTGGGTAAAGATAAAACAGAGATATATGTATAAAAAGTCCACCAGCAGTCTAGATTCATCCAAAATCTGATTTTTGAGCTGGTTTTTGCATCAATTTTGCGCCAAAATTGTTCTAACTTATTCCAGAACCCTCCAGAGGTACTGATCAATATCTCTACTATAATATTGCCTACTCGTCAAGATTTAGTATATCACAATCCGCCCCAAATCCGCCCCGCCATGATCTGCCCTGAATCTGCCTTGAAACCGCCTTAATATATTTTAATAAAATACCTCTAAAAATTAATATATTTATACAAAAGTCAACTAAAAATAAGTTGTGATCTCATTTCTCAAGTTGGTGTTGTAATTTAGTAGAATTTTTTCTTTAATATGCATGTATTTGAAACTTTTGAATTTTATTGTAAATTGTAATAGATATCTTTGATTTTCATAATTGATATTGTTAATTATATATTTACAAAATGTTAATAATATTATAGCTTGTGAAAAAAAGTATTAGTTTGCAAGACAGATTTAAGGCGCTGGCAGGGATATGAGGTAGCGCAGATATGGGGTAATACTTTTGACCCATCATGGATTCGAGTAAGGGTCAAGGCGGGAATTTGGAAGTCGGGTGGGAGTCGGAATAGGGGTGCCCCCATATCAGCCCTATTTGCATCCCTAAGAATGCTTGTCAGCAAAGAACATTTTTGGGTCCGTCGATACTCTATGATAGTTGTCCTCGACTCTATATCATTACTTGTACAATTGTTTGATATTGAGCTTGATCATATTGTATTAAGATTACTACTGCTTGCAGTGCATTTCCTGAACACGGGGCGGCAATTTGATCAACCTTATGCCCCAATTATTCCTTTTTTTTGAAAAAGTAGTTGGGATCTGACTCATGAATCTAGAACTGTATGATACATTCTATTCTAGTTGCTAAACATTTGCCTAAGATTTGTATGATAATGAACCACCGAAGATAAGTACGATAACATGCATTGATTAGGTAACTTTGCAAAGTTTTGGTTCTATTTATGCATAAAATTCACTAGAGACATTACAGCTGATTTACTTTCAGTACAATTGTTGTATAGTTTAGTTTTATTACATCATATTTCATATCATGAGTTGTTCTTATTGTAATAGTGATATTTGCCAATTTGCAAGTTATGGTTAGTTACTCAAATCTTACCTTTATTGTTTCATGCTAATGTGCTTTTTTTTTCTCTTTGTCCACCAATAGATGCGGCTTGCATTTGACGGCTCGCTGTACAAATTAAAAATTATTTTACATATTTCTCATGTTTTTGGTTTTACAAGTGACTTGGGCAGTGAGATCAAAGACATTACATGAGAGCGTGCTTAGCTCCCTAGCGGAGTTGTGGGCTTATGACTTAGTTTTAGATGTCGTGACAACTTATATAGTTCGAATCGTTATTATCCAAAGATGAGTGCTTGTTGAGTATTTGGTAAATTTATTTAATTACATGATAATCCATCATTTAATGTTGAACATATTGGTTGTCTAAATTTTTTACTTGATACTTCATTTAGTCAGTTAGTTGATTAGGACCTGATGTTAAATTATGATACTTGTTAAGATAATTTTTAGTTCATGTGAAGGATTGAAAATACTTGGTTTAACTCTAAATTCTTGTTTTCATTGTTATATATAAATGATGTAGGATGTGTATTTGAATACGCCTGTACATGTTATGCACATGTTCTTGTTTTGCATTCTGTTGCCATACATGTATAGGGAAGATTTACTCCATGCAGCAGATTTGTTTGTGGATAATTTTTTAAATAGCTTAAAATTGCGTTTCCACAAAACTCTAGTTTTCAAAAAAATAAGATATTTCTAAAATATTTATAAATTGAGGTCTCATGTAATAATAATTATGCAAATAATACAATATATTTACAAATTTACCCAAGTTTTCAGCATAGTCTCATTTTGGTTCTCGAGCTAACTAGTTTGGTATTAATGGTCCTTAAAACTTTTAAGAGAGTTTCGTTTTAATTCTCATAGATATATATTATTAGAAAATAAACACTTGTCTATAAAAAATTTATAGAATATGTTTTTCACACTTCATAGTTCATATTGAGTTATAAATATTTTATATAAAATTAAAAGTATGGGATGGGTGAAGAATCAATAAATTCATGTTACATAATAAAAACGATTAGCTATGTGCAACTAATAACTTCTATCCTAAGGTGAAATGATGTTAAAAATATAGGGGCCAAATTAAAGCTTCATTAAAAGTTCAAAAGCAAGTTTGAGGACCAAAATAAAAAAAGCAGTAAATGTTTATGGACTAGCAGTGTAATTTACCCAGAAAAAATCATTCCAGGCAAATACCTTTACGATCGAGTGGTTAGAGATGAACGTCCGTGCTTCCGGACTGCCAGATGACTGCCAGATAATCTATTAAATCTAATGAAACATTAGTTTAATTTTTACACGTCGTGGAAGTTGGGCGCGCGGCCCAGGACCAGGAGGAGGGTGGCGCTGCGGGGAGAGTGGTTTGGAGGCGGGCACCCTTTTTCAATATCTCTTTTTAAAGTTTAATTTTTAATTTTTTTTTATTGATTTTAAAAAGCGAAATTTTTTTTTTGTTTAATCTAATCTAATTTTTTTCTTTTATTATAAAAATTTAAAATATATACGTATTTTAAGTAGTTTATATTGCATGTATTAAATATATAAATTTTAGTTTCATAATATTGATCACTTAGATTATACAATAAAAAATAAAAAAGCGATGGATGAAATTTAAGTTAATTACTTATTTAATAAATTTAGTTGCGAAAATTACATGAAGTACTAATTATATCTGTAAACCTAAAAGATATTCAAATTTTGAAATCAAAATATCATTAGTTGACTCAAATCTAATATATAAAAAGGTTAGATAGTAAAAATAACATTTTAAAAAATTGGATAGCTGATTCAAAATGGTTCGTAATTCAGAAAAGCTTTATACATTTTCTACTTTAATTTTAATATCAAACTTCAATTCTATATTTATAGTCTAATGAGCTATCAATTTCACATTTAAAATATTTTAAAATATATAAAATATGATTGATCAATTTTAATTTTAACAATAAATATTTTGAAATTTATTAAATAGTTTAACATATTCTTTCCTCAAATAAAATTACTAATTGAATAAAATCAATCGATGCTCAATTCTGTCTCTATTTAAAATAAAATTAAATATAAAAGAATAAATTACACTTTTGATCCTCAAGCTATAAAACACATGACACTTTAGTGCTCGAATTTTAATAGGCTATATTTTTTTGCTCAAAGTACGTAACATGTGAAGTTTTAGTTCTCAAGCTTTAATGAGCTGTAATTTTAGACTCGAACTATACTGTAATAAATATACTTTATTATTTTTAGAATTTTTTTATTTTTTTATATTTTTATTCTTATATTTTATTATATTATAATAATAATAAATTTTTTAATTTTAATTTTAATTTTAATTTATTTCTCCCAAATCAATCCCCGTGGTAACATTAATAATTAGTTATTCATTTTATATTACTTTTGGCACAAGAAATGATGTAGGATCGCCGACTCTCCTCTCACCCTCTCTATCCTCTGCTATTTGTACCCCTCGTTTCCCCTCCCGCACGCTCCCTTTCCTTTCGCTCGCCTTTCTCGCGGAAACCGAGGTTCCCAAACCAAAACCTCCACCCGCGACCACAGAGATCGTCACATAAGAGAGATGAGAGCGAAGAGGTAGAGCTGTAGATAGATAGAGGTAGAGAGAGAAAGGTAGAGGTGGAGAGAGAGAGAGATGAGACATCTGATTCCTCTGAGTGTCAGGTAATCCCTTCTCCTTGTTCTTCTTCTTTTTCTTCTGGATCTCAAGTTTTTCTTTCGTTGATCCCTTCGTCACTGAGAATTCTAATGTCCCTGGGTTTGATCTGATCGTGGCTGCTTTTGATCGCGTTTCTGCGGTTTGATCCGCTGGATTCTGCGTTTATTTGATGTTTGATTGGCTCCGGGGGCTGTATGATTGCTTTGTGTGAGGAAATTTGGAGGATTTGGGATGGTTCCGGTGCAATTGAGGGTTAAAATCGGATTGTATTGTGTTTTATGAGAGATCGTTAATGCAGGTGTGGGTTTCTTAGGTGGTCGATTAATTAGTCGTTCTTGAAATCGATTAGAGCTATTCGAGGTCTTTAATTGTTACTGTTTAGGGTGATTTGAAGATTGCCTTGGATGTGAAATCTATTTCTCGGATTTATCCTTGATTTTTGGCACAAATCTTTCTATACTTAAATTGGATAAAATGCATGATCATTTGTTACAGTAGTTTCAGTATATTATGCTATTATTGATGGGAAAGGAGAGTGATTAGCTTGTATGCATGGTATTTTATAGCTGCTGTTACTTTGATTGTTGTGAAAGCGCTAGTGATATATGGTAAGCGATGCTGACTTCCTTATGAGATGCTTCTTCTATAGAAAGGTGATAGCTTGCATCATGGCTGGCCGAGAAGTTATAGTTCTAAACTTCTAATGCTTGGGAAGATGTGGGATAACTGACTTGTCAGATAGTTTAGCTTTTAGGCCGAGATGGATAAAATTCCGTTCCAATGCATGGCACGTGGTTTGTTCGTATGATGCCGAATCATTGTATGAAACATGCTCTTTGTCGTTTTCCAATGATCCGTGCATGGATGCTTCATGAGATATGGAACTAAAAAATGTTCCTTTTTTGGTTGCTGTCATGGTTGTGCGACATGGAGCACTACTTTGTCGTTTTCCAATGATCCGTGCATGGATCAATGAGATATGGAACTAAAAAATGTTCTTCTTTTGGTTGCTGTCGTGGTTGTACGACATGGGGCAATACTTAGGGAAAATCAACATAGTTCTTCTAGGCTGATTCAGAGGTGACAAGTGGAATATCTAGCCGGTATTGACTGGGGATTGTGGTCTATATGGAGAACTATCTAGTATTCCATTAACTATGCATGCAATCTTTCTATTCTCAGCGTCTTGCTCTGTGGGCCTGTGGCGGATCCATAAAGTTAACAAATTCTGTTTTTTATTATTTGTATGCTTGTTGTCTTTAGATAATTATTTGCATTGGTTGCTTATATAGGAGTTCTCTAACTTTTAGCTTTATCTAGGTCCATGTAGCTTTAGCCTTTGTGTTGTGTCTAAGATTTGATTGTTGCAAGGTTTTGTTTGCTGATTATCACTATTCGTACCGTACGATACCGATAGGCTGCTTTTGGTAATGGAACAATGTAAGAGTAAATATTTTTATTCTTATAATAACCTAATATTCAAAATACAGAGGAATAAAAAAATTTTGTTTTCGGTTTGATATTTTCTTATTCTCTACGATAACCAAAATTTTGCATGGTAATTTTATTAAGAAAAATGAAGAATAGTAGAAAAAGTAGATTAAAATTCTTTTAAATGCCAAAATTGCATGTCTATACATCTCATATATAGAATATTTAATGTATGTAAAATAACACATAAACAATAATATATTTCATAAAATATAAAATAGATAAAATATTACATATAATACTATTATAATTATATTACACCGAAGGAGCAAATGACTTACATAGGCCATAAAAATTTGTTGAATTTGAGGCCTTTTGATCATAATGTAAATGACTTGCAAGCTCACCAAACTCTGTTTTCTAGGCATTTCAAATGATCCAGATCAAGTTCAATGGTGGCGATTCAAACTCCTCAACATCAATAACAACTAGATAGGACAAAGGGCTATGTCCTCTAAATCGGATAATAGCTATACTATCCCTCTCTCTCAATCTCTCTCTATATATATGGAAATATATATATATTTACATATCTATAGAGACAGAGATAGAGAGGGAGCAGGGCTTGTCCTCTAAATTGGATGAGTCGTGCCTGCCGGGCTGGCATGGCCCGGATAAGTTTGAAGGCCTGTAGTTGTAGGTCTGGCTTTGTCAGGCCTGAGCTAGGCATGCATAATGCATGCCCTTTAGGTTCTAGCCTTTAGCCCTGTACTGTACCCAAGTCCCACTATCCAAGGTCTTGGATAGTGGGCCCAACGGCTATTGAGCCGTTGAGTTGGTTACTTGGGTGCACTTTTTTTTTTCGAAAAAATATATTTTTTTATTTTTTTTAAAAAACTAATATTAATTTTATATTAAAAAGTTAAATTTATTGTTTGTGTTTTAATTTTTTTTAATTTATAAAATTTTTAAATGAGTTTTAAAAAGGTTGGGTATAATTGTATAAATTAAAAACTATAAATCAAAAAGTTATAATTTAAACTCTTTTTTCTTAAAAAAATATTTTTTTTAAAAAAATTCAAACTTTATGTAATATGATTAATACAAACTTTATATATTTTTTGTAATTATTTTTTCAAATATCAATTTCTCTTCAAATAATAAAAAAATATTAAAAATATTTGTAATTATTTTTTCAAATATCAATTTCTCTTCAAATAATAAAAAAATATTAAAAATATTTAATAAAAGAGTTTTCAAAAAGTTATCTCTTTTTAATGAAGTCAAATTTAAAGTAAAAGCTATAAGTCAAATTTATAATTTAAAAAGGAATTATCTCTTTTTTTGAAAAAAATAAATTTCTATAAAAAATTGTGGAAGAAATTTTTAAAAAAAATTGGGCTGGCAACCTAGCACGAAGCTCAGCCCGGCCCGGGACGGTCTGTGCTGGGCGGGCCAGGGGGCCGGGCCGGGCCTGCTACTCTTTGTAAACGGGCCCGCACGGCCTGGCCTAGATTAATAACCGGGTTGGGCCGAGCCGACCCTTGGCCTGAATTGGCCCGGAAAATGCGGGCGTGATAGAGTTTCCAAACCGACAATTGATACCTTTGAACATGATCAAGACCTTTTAAATTATTTAGAAATCAAATTTCATAACTTTTCGATATAACTAATAGAACGATTAAAGGGTCACAAAATTTGTAATTTTAATGGCCGATAAGGTGTGTTTGATCATTTATGTTATAGAAGAGTCCAAATTAGCTGAATTTTTGTTAGAAAATTCTTTAAACTATTTAAAACAAGATCTAGACATTAGATCTTGAATACAAAAATTGTTTCATCACTTTTTGAAGGATATTCATTTTCAGCCCTTTATTTTATGTCCACTTGATGGACAAGGGAAAAATATTGAAAATGTATGAAATTTGATTTTTTAGATAGTTTAAAAGGTCTAGATCATGTTTCAACTGTGCCAATTGTCGGTTTGGAAACTCTATCATTGAAAACAAATCAATAGTAAACTAAGCCGTTTACTACCGATAGTATTCCAGTCCTACTCTATGTATATATATATGTATTTATGTATAAGTATATATATGCGTATGCATAGAAATAGAGCCGTTTGCAAGTTTAACGGTGTTGAAATAACCAAATCCCGTGAAATTTTGATAGAAAATTCTTTATACTGTATAAAACAAGATTAATATCTTTGATCTAGAACTTTTAGTGTTATATCATCACTTTTTGTGATATTTTTATTTTCATCCGTTAATTTTGAGCCTTTTCGATTACTAGAAAAAATCGAAAAATCGCGAAATTTATTTTCTAGATACTTCAAATACTCTAGATCAAATATAACGGAGCCGATCATTGATTTGGAAGTCCCAACATCGAAAATGACTCAATAGCATGAAGGCCGCTATGCTTCTAAAAGCATAGAAGCCTATCTCTGTATACACACACACATATAAGAGTGTGCTGGAATATTATTAATAGCATGATACTATCCACTTTGTGACCATTGGATGCCTAGGGTTGAGTGGGTGGTCGGTGGAATAGTAATGATCCAAGGGTGGAATGGTGGATATTATATATTATTGATAGTATCCTAGCTGAATTTTATATATATATATATATATATATATATATATATATATATATATATATATTTATAACTCTTTAAGCGCTTATTACCTGTTCTGTCTTTGGATTGAGGAGGAATGATGTAGTAAATGCTATTAGAATTGAGAGAGTATTGCAGCTAGTGAATAATTTTTAGATCTTTCTGATGGTTTCCGCTTGTGATGGTTTCCACATCACGAGTTTTTACCTGATGTTTGAGAAACTCAAATGAAAAGCTATCCTGTACATAGAAGTGCTACTGGCTTTAGGTAGTTTTTTAATTATGATTATTAGTGCCCATTATAGACCTTTATGGTGGGAAAGATTGTATAAGAAGAGTTGCTAACAATTTTAATATGGAAAACGTGACAAAAAGAGGTTCATGTATTAATAGTCTAAATATTGTAGGAATTAAAGTAGTTTTTATACCTCAAGGATGCAATTTGCAATTCTTTCTATTTTCTTGGGATTTTTCTGCATTTTACGTTGGATAGAGACCATGCAATTAATGTCTCTCCTCCTCACTTTGTGTATTGATCCTTTATTGACACGTTATCCCTTTCGTCGCTACCACCTGAGAAGTCTGCGCCAACCAGGATGGCAATACAGTGGGGCAGGGCGGTGTAACCACTTCCTATGCTTGCGATCTGAATGTACTCCACACTGAACTGGGTGGTGTAACAACTTCCAACTCTACACTGAATATTTACTTTTCTACCAATTCAGTTTTTGGAAATCCATGTCCTTCCAAAACTTGTTTAGAGATATTTTGCCCTGTGATCTGTCCCCACCTCACCATTAAAAGGTTAGAAGATGCAGTCAGCTACCTACAACTGTTAGATCTATATAATTATATGTAGTGTTCTACACATTGTAAAGTTTTTCAAGATATAATTCTTATGTACTGTAAAACTTCAGTGGCAAGATATACTTCCTTCTTATGTACTGTAAAATCTCAATGGCAAGATATGCTGCCTTTCATCTCAACCTGTGTCTTTAGGTTGCCCTGGCATCCTACTAAAACCCCTGGGCCCTGCTTTGAATCGATAGATTTATATCTGATGTTATGAACTATTGAATATGCACAGATTTATTCAAAATAATAACTATCACAGAGAAGATCTTAGACCTTCCCAGTTTATAATCTGGATCAGTTTGACATAGTGCCTTCATCTGTAAGACACAAATAAGCCAATAGATGACATGAGATTTGATCAATAACTTTAGAAGGGTGGCTTTCATCAATAACTAATTACTAATCGGAGCTTGTAGGGTGCAGTTTGTTAATTTGACTTTTTAAAGTTTCAGCATTGCCTGGAGTATGAAGTGGTGTTTGTAGATGTTTTCTTCTTGCAGTCCTACTTTCTTTGCACTTTATGCATGTCTAATACTGTCCTAAGAGGTTTCGCCTGTATAAATATAAGCTAAGGTGCTCCTTTCTCCTTTACACAGAACATTTGTTGCCACTAGCCATGTATGCAATATTCATTGGCTTTGTCATTGTTACAGAATTAGTTGTTCTTCTTTTAATCATCCAAAGTCATGTTAGTGCAGTTAGAACATGAAGTGCTTTACACTTAATTCAGTATCTCTTTTTGTCTAACAACTTATAGTAGATGACAACTTATATAATTGACATATCCTCCGTACTTGACCCATCTCTGTATTTTTGTACTAATAGTATGTTTTTTACTTCTGATTGTAATTCATGTGATTGCATCATTGGATTTGAAGTATTATCTCCAAGATACATTCGCTTCTATTTTTTATATTGATTTGGCCCATAGCTTCAAAGGAACTTCGAGTTGCTTATAGAAAGTTGAAATAAATGATAAAGGAGATTTGAATCTTGTAATTGGAACTTTGAGCTGCTTAAAGAAATTTGAAAAAAATGATAAAGGAGGGAGATTTGAAGCTTGTAAGTCCAAGATCAGAGAGAGAGAGAGAGAGAGGGAGGGTTTAGGATTTAGGGTATGCAGAGCCAATCCAGCCTTATTAAGTGCAACTGAACACTAGATAATTTATGAGAGAAAGAGAGGATGTAGGCCAATCCAGCCTTATTAAGTGCAACTGAACAGTAGATAATTTATAAAGAAAGCACTACCCTATATTTAATTCTCTAACAAAAGATATTTGGCTTATCTTGACTAAATAAACCTAAACAACTGACATTTAACAAAAGATTTTTAACTATTGAGATTTGAAAACTAATTCCACAATCAAGATTTACATTATCCTCAAACAGAAATTTGTATAACTAAAAATGTAAAGGTATTTATTTGATTTTCTTTAACTCATATACTGCATTATATACAGTGTGTAAACATGAAAATTTTTGACAAGTTCTGTACCAATCTTCTTTACATATATGTCTTTGATGCTTTTTTTGCCTTTCCATTCGTTAGCACTTTTGCTTGATGAACTATTTATTTTCTTGGTGAATTTGCAAGTTGATTGCCATGTGCTTGTTATTTGTATTTTTACTACCAGGTAGAAGTCCCCGCCTCCCTGGCCCCCCATTGGGCGTTTTCTTTGCATTATATCCTCTCTCCCCTCTTCTGGCATATATATTTTTATTTATACTTCAATGGAAAGTGTAGATTACCCTTCCTTCCCAATTGTGTTTTGTGAAAATTTAGCAAATCTCTCGTATATTATAATCTTTTCGTTCTGGAGTGCCATTTGTCTTTTTTTTTCCCTCCCTCTTTGTCATGAAATTGTTTCATATGTGCACTTTCTTTAATTAAATATTCCTTGTTTCAGGTCTAGCTTGCTTGTTGTGTATCTCGACGCAAGTCTTTACTGGATACTGTACCATGATGGCGAGTTGTAAATTATAACAAAAGCATGACATTTTAGAGAACTATAGATAAGATTTAGTTAGTAGTTTCTGTCAATTTGTTTGTATATAAAAAATGGGAAAAACAAATTTAGATACATTGGGTAACTGTGTGACTAATGTGTTCAATCTTAAGAGGAAGCGAGACTCTGTTGCAGATCGAATTCTCTGCAGCTCCTGTTACAAGAAAGTGTGTGAAACTAACCCTAACCCTAATTGTCATCAGACTAGACACATAGTGAAAAGCTATCAGAATTTTATGACCAGTGGGTTGCCTCAGCGCATACTATTTTATCAGAATGGTGCATGGATGGATTTTCCAGAGCGCATCATCAGCTCTGTGCGAAGTGATTTCCAATCAAAGAAAGCAATTACTGAAGCAGTGTACGAAAACCAGCAATTACTGTTGGACTTTGTGCACATGATTTGCATATATTTGGAAACAGGTCTAAAAAAGCCAATTGGATGGATTGATCAAAATGGTAAATGTTTCTTTCCAGAATTGCATTCTGATGTTTATGCATCAGATGGATATAACTGTACTAATAAAGAGAAACATCGTAAAACTAATTTCTGTGAGGAGATGTCTGTTAGTGAAGCTGAAAGCTCAAACTCAGAACCAAACGATGAAGTAATTTCCAATGTTAAACGGGTTAGGAGTGAAGAAGGTTCCAAAACTAACTGGGAGCTACATACTGAAGGGAAAGAAACAGTGGGAGAATATGAATCTAGTTCTGTTTTTTCCTCTTTTATGGTTTCTCTTGGACAAGCTGGTGGTCCAGCTGTTGGCTGTGCTGTGCAGAACATGTTGCTCAAGGGATTGGGCCCGCTGTTTGATGCAAAGGACATAATTGGAATTTACAGAATCCCGTTGTTTGATAAATTGGGCCAAGTTCGCTTTCATCGTTTCCAGAAACAGGTGGAGCGTACTAAAAATCTCCGTGGCAATGCAAATGTCCGTTATGCCTGGCTTTCTTCTTCTAGAGATGCTGTTGAGGACTTGATGTTGCGGGGTGTGTTCCACATTAGGAACTCTTTGTGTTGGCCTGATTTTGGCATTGGCACTCATCTTGCTCCAGCAAACTGCTCCAATGTTTGGTAATATTTTTATTTCACCCTTTATTTTCACTGTCATAGTTTACTATCTAGATTATTCATTGCCTTCTAGTCTGACATGTATTCTTCCGTGCTGCTTATTTTGTAACATGGCCTTTACAGAAAAAACACTTTTTCATTTGAGCAATTGCTTACTGCTTCATGTAACCTAGAAGATCCCTTGGAATGTTATTCTGAATTCATGGAGTCAAGTGGCAGTTTACGACTGCTATAGATTGTTTAAGTTCATGTAATTTTACCTGTTGTATCTGAGAATAAAAAAAAGCTAAACCAATCATTGATTGTGACTCATATATTTTGACTCATCAAATAATGCTCCAGAGGACCTTGTAGGCAAGGATTGTCTGTGCCGTACTGTGCTGGCACATTGCATGGGGGTCTGCCCAACTGTATTGAGAAAATATATCTTTTTTTGCATCTTTTTGGATTTTTTTGAGTTTTTTTGAGATAAAAAAGTTATATAATGGTTTTTTTTTAACTTTAAAAACATGTAAATCTTTTAAACCTACTAACTTTTTGGGTGCAAATGGGGTGTTCTATTGCGTAATTAGACCAATTTGTTTTGTAGTAGCACAAGTTTAATGATTGCTTCCAATATCTTTTATCATTTTTGATTTTGTGATAGTAGTGTCTTCCTATAAGTTTTTCTACAATTATGATTTTTAGGTCTGCAATTATGATTTTTAGGATGTTACTGTTCTATTTATGCAAAACTTTGTTAAATATTAACATTTGGACTATTTTAAAGGTATTAGAGACATTGAAACACTCGTAGGAACTATTTTCTCTAGGAAGCTAATTAAAAAAAAAACCTGAGCCAAACTGTGCCAATGTGCCAGTTACGTGGCACCAGCATAGAAGGCTGTGCTTACATTGGCATGGGACATGTCGCTGTGGCGTGCCGTTGGCATGGTGGCTCGTGATGAACGCTCCATGCCATTGGCAGGACAATCCTTGCTTGTAGGGTACATGAAGCGGTACTCTTTGTAGTTGTTTTTTTTTTCCTTCCGTTCACTTCTTTCATTTTGACATATCTGAGATAAAATATCTTTTGTGGACTAGAATGCCCCTGACCAACTCTCTTATGCACGTAGTTATTGGAAGGTGGGCCGGGAGCATTTCAGTTCATAGAAAGAAATTCGGTTTTCAAAGCTGCAAATATTGAGACGGTAGACACCGTGGAATGAAGTTGCTAAATTGTAAAAAAGTGTATTAGTTTTTGCAAAGGCACAAAAAGCCAAAGTGATGCTAATGCTTCGTTTGGTATCGTTGCCATTTTATTATTACTTTTTAAACACTAATTCTATATAATTTGATGTGTTTGAAGAAAGACTTTTCTTTTGTTGTTATAGTTGGTTAGATACAATGTATTTGGATAAGTGGCAAATACCAACCTGTTTAAAAAATTTTGGAAGCAAAAAAGTTGCTTTCAAGTTTTTGTTTTTTGTTGCCAAGCAAATGCCTTGGATGCAAAAAATGCTAGTAATTTACTGTCCACTCTTGCACTATTTAATATAAAAAATTAATTTAAAAAATAAAAAATAAACACAATGCCAAACGAGGCCTTTTTTATTTTTATTTTATTTTTTTATTTTCTGATGACCACTTTCAGAAGGTGGACTGATGTAAATTATTATGTTCAGTACTGGTTATTCTGATGTTGACGAAAATGGCATTATGCGAATGATGCTGTGCCACGTTATAATGGGCAATGCGGAAGCCATTCCTGCTGGATCTAAACAGTTCCAACCCAGTAACAAAAATTTTGATAGTGGTGTAGATGATCTTCAAAACCCGAAACATTATGTTGTATGGGAGATGAATGTGAACACTCACATATATCCAGAATATGTCGTAACCATCAAAGTGCCTTCGAAAGCTAAAGGTAATTCTTTCGGTTTTCTTTTCTGCTTTTGTTTCTTTTGTTTTTTTTTCCCATTGATTTTTTTTTTGCATAACCTCTTTGTCCTACAGCTTTGCATCTTTAAAAATTGATGTGTTATGTTGCTGCAGATAGTCTGGCTGTCAACAAAAGCACTTCTAATGAGTCTGGGGTCACAAGTTCTACTTTTCCTCATAGCCTATTGCAGGTATCTCATATTCTTTATTAGTAAGTTTGGATTGTAGATATATTGTTACAGCAGTAGTATCTAGTTTTTATTAAACATAGATTATACAAGTTGCATATTATATTCCTCTTAAAATAGCTGTTCGGTATGGATGACTAATTTGAATCATACCTATATGCTAGTTATAGAATCTGCCAAAATTTTAGTAGTGATGTACTTTCTTTTGTTTGGTGGTTTGTGATCTTCAAATCTTGTGAAGAAACTAGTTTAATGATATTAGGTAATCATATGGTACTTTAATTTTTTAAATTTATTTTTGTAAATTTTAATTGTCTTAATCAGGATGGGGGTATTCGGACACATCCAGCTTTCCCAAATCAATCTCAGAATCCTGTGTTTAGTGGAGCTCCAAGGGTTCCTACTTCACCCTGGATGCCTTTCTCGATGTTATTTGCTGCAATCTCAACAAAAGTTTCTCCTCAAGACATGGACTTGGTTAACACTCATTACGGAGAATTCAAGGTACTACATTTCTTTCCTTGAATTGTTGATATTTTCTTTTCTTTCTTGATATGTGCATGCTAACTGTTCTTTCTTTTTTTTTGCTTTTTCCCTTTTTTTCCCCCTTCCCCTCCCTTATTCGTAGAGAAAAAAGATAAGTCGGATTGACCTGGTGAAGAAGTTGAGAGAGATAGTTGGTGACAAACTGTTGATTTCAACAATTATGAGGCTTCAGCACAAGGTAACATTTTCATCCAAATTTTGGTAAATAATTCAAAATAGTGAGGTACCTGAAGGTAGATTTGCTAGTCTGGCGTATTTGGAACTTTGAATTCTATGGCTTTGTGGAACATTAATTATGCCTGGCCCCTCCTGACACAAAACTGTTTTGTCTTTTGATGCCAAAATGGTGTGCGATTTCATATGTTTATGCGGTACTGTGCTATGCCTATGTGTAATCTTATGTACAACAGTGTTTCCTTTCCTTTCTGTTAATATGATGATGGGACTGGGTGAGTTGAATTAGTGGCTCCTAAGCACTAAATGTTTGCGAGTGGTCCACTCAACCCTTTTCATTATCTCTCAGCAGTTGGACTGACAGCGCTGTCTGGTAAATCTCACCGCCAGTCGATGAACTTCAAGTGGAGTTTCAATTTGGCCCCTGAAACTTCAGAGTGTGCATGCTCAAACATACACCATCCTCCGTTAGAGGTGAAATTATTATGTGCACCAGTGTGTCCATACATCCATGCAGAATCAAACCATCAACTCTCCATTCCATCTCTTGTTGTTAGATCATCGAAATTTCAAATAAACAAAGGGTGATTATTTAGTAGTTGAAAGGATTGGCGCATGCCATGGGAGAGAGGGTTAATAGATGGGGTGGTGCACTATTTAATGAAGCACCTGGTCATAGCATTATTGTCTTATTTAAAGGACAACGATAATGATGAAGGGACCAATATGAAGCTGCACATCTAAATTGGGTATCTCATGTGCACTCTGAGAGCTCATACTTTAGCTAAATTCTGCTGAAATACAAAGACTAATACTGCAATTCATCGGCAGCACCGTAAGTGCCGTTCATGTAAGTGGTTAAAAGTTCAATGACTAGTGGTGCAATTTTCCTAACCAAAACTTTGAATGAGCCTAGTGCTTTTTATTTCTTTCCTGTTTTGTTTGTCTTTGTATCCATGCTTTCCATTGTCTTATGTTCTCTTTTCCCTCAGATGCCACCGATGGCGGGACCTGATCTTCCAAGATCCTGCATAGCCAATCGTTGATATCGTGAAAGGAATGTACGGCTGGCTAAAAAGCGCATCAAGTGGGCATGGGAGGTTGCAGGTTGAGTGACGCTTGCTGGTTTTTCTTGAACATCGAGTTTATCATAAAATTAAGGTAGGTTTTACATTAAAGTGACTGTATATTAGTTTCTTTTAATGAATGCTTTGTGAAACAGTTCTCTTCCCTCATATTCTTCTTATCAGTGACTGTGTACTCTCTTCTTTTGACCAGTATGTGATGAAGTAGGGAGGGAGTGCTTTTGCTTGTTCTAGCTGTGCATGAATTGTTTTGGCTTTTGTTATGTCTATGGGTACAACCAACTTTTTTTGCAACTTCAATTGTGTGATGGTATCTCGTTGGCCTTTAATCGTGTGACTGTTATCTTATTATCGGGTAGATCTTAATTACATGGTTAAATGTTTCTGATCCAGCCACACTCAAAAAATAGTTTGTTAATGGGTTGTAGAATTTACCCGTTGGTGTTGCATCACTCATTTAATAAATGCACAACATGTGGCGAGGACCACTTTAGTGAAAATATAAAAGGATGCCGAGGCTACAAATTTGGGCTACAAATTTGGGCTTACTGAGCCTAAGAAGCCAAGACTTAATGAAAATGTGTTAAATTGGTAAAATATCCCCCTCCAGACTCTGTTTAAGTATCTCATTCCGGATGATTTATGACGGTAAATAAAGTAGAGCATTAATATTGCAAAGCTCGGTACATTAGTAGGAAGGATGTAAAAGAAAGGTCATTCCAATACGTGCATCTCTCACAAGAATAGGAAGAATTGCTAGATGTTGTTGTTGTATTGGTTTGGAATAGAAGATTGTTTGGAACAGAAGATGGTGACATCGGGAGATTTCCTAGATAGGCCTCATGATGTAGAAACAGCGCTCTATCAATTTTTTTGCAGACTACAGGAGCTCAATAATGTGTGAAGAACCCTCTGGCTGCAATATTTCTTTCATATAAAGGGAAAGAGGATATCTGGAGACGAGCTCTTAATGTCGATGCTAAGAAGATTAGATCCTCCGTAATGAAATCCCGATTAGTGACAATACATTAAATTTCTATTCGGAAGCTACCAAATTCGCTAAAATGAATTGAGAAAAGTGAAAAAGTAAGGGAGAAAAGGAAGATAGATGCTTCAATTCCGACTATACGCTGTTCTACCCTGTGACAGAGGGATCGATTTGGATTGTACGTAAGTGTATGGTATAAAGCATAACACGGGATTTAACTTTAACTTTTTATGTTGGATATAAATATTAAAAATATTATTTTCTAATAGCTTAAGCTTCTGGAGAAAACGGTTGTTTCATTTAATTTCATGTGTGTATATAAATAGTTGATAGAATCAATAAAAGTATAAACTATATTTTCTCAAATTCTAACTGTTGCATGTATGCAGCGGAACTTTTTGGGTACACTAACTGTTACATGTGCTAGAAGCCAACCAGGCGACACATGTATTTTTTCTAAGTCATAAATTTGTATTTAATGTTAAATATTATGAATAAATTTGGGTTATTATTTTTATTCATATTGTGTATGTGTCCATGAATCTTCCAAAGAATTAATAAGATAATGACACGTATTCTTAAGAGTAGAGAATTTGAGACATGTGTCATTGATGGCTAATCCCTAAATGCTCCTTGTCGATGGATCATCACGGGAACGGTGATTGATCTGGTGAGATTGGTGTACAGGTCACTTCCTGTCGAGTTAATAGTGTGCGGACACTGGAGCGAATGTGCAGGTGGTTGTCAGAGAAAAAAAGTACCGGGTGTGACCAACGCGAGAAGTCATTTGGATGTCTACTTACTCGTCAGTAACTTATTCGAACTACAGGAAATACCTCATTTAATGAAAGGATAAACCGTCGTTGTAAACTCATATTTCCGTCGTTAAAAATCAATAACGACGGACAGTTCATCCGTCGTGACCCGTTGTAAAAGCTTAATGAATCGTAGTCGTTTTAGACCACTAATGATCAGATTTTTTATCGTCGTTATTTAGTTACATTAGTAATCACTCCATTTTGCAATAACGACCAATTCTATCGTCGTAACAAAGATTATGAATACTATAATTATTCTATTTATAGTGTTAATAACGACCAAAAAATTTTCGTCGCTATTATAACTAACGACTACAAATTCCGTCGTTAAAATTTTCACAGGTATAAAAGAAGATAACATAACAACGACCACTCTTCCCGTCGTTAACAATACAAATATTGCATTTGAACATAATTTATTTTTGACCATTTATTATTTTTAACCACATAAAGACTTTGCGTACACAATGATATAAATACATATATACACACATATATAAACAAACTTATAGCAAATCCACAATTTGTAAATGTATAATAAAACTTCATTAACAATAAAAGTAATTAGCATTCATAAGATTCATATTCTTTTTCAAAACATTCATCTAATACATATAGTTTCAATTCCATCATACAATAGTTTCCATCACACCATTACATATATAGTCAACATTCACCAAAAAGAAAACAAAGTACTAAATCAAACGACTATCACCATTTTTCCAAAAAATGTCAGTTTCAAAACAAAAAAGAGATCTTGCAATTCATTGTCTTTTCTTGTCCCAAAAATCACCATGAACTATCTACAAATGAGAAAAAGAATAAAATTAAAATAATATAAAAGTAAGTTAGGCAAATAGATATTGAATAATAAAGTAAATAAACTGTAGCATACCGAACTTCTATAATTATAAAGTTACGGTGTATGTTGGTTTGAAAAGCTATTAGAGTGGTTCCGGTGAAGTTCGGGAGCATTCGAGTATTTTCGGTACGCGTCGGGCGCGAAATGGAACCCGAAAAGCTATGGATGGACCATGGACTAAATCCGGCATAAGCGTGGATGAAAAGATGATGTAAGTACGCTCGAAAACATGTTTTGGGAGTCTCGGAACGATTTGAGATGAATCGGAGGCCTAACGAGCGAAAATGAGTGAAAATGGAGAAAAAGCGGACTAAAGCAGAAAATTTCAGAAAATTGGCTAAGTCCTAAATTGCTGGGCTGTCTGGACCTACTAGGTCCGGACCCTGGCTTGAGGGACCGAACCCCGTCGTCTGAATTTGCCCAGTGCGGGCTGTGCATTATTGGGCATTGTTGAGGGTGTTTTATGCAATTTTGGCATTTGAGGATTCTATGAGATGGGCTTCTCTTATTTCTCTCTCATGCCCCCTCACCACTCAACCCTAAAGACCTCTCTCTCTCTCTCTCTCTCTCTAGGAGCTCTCCCTCTCTCTCTAGAAGAGGAACAAGAGGAGGAGAAGTGGAGATTGGAGCTTGGGGGAAGAACACCATCATCATCTTCTTCCTTTGCTTGGAGGGAGCAAGCTTGAGAGGTAAACTTTTAGGGCTTTAATGGTAGATCTCTAGGGCTTGAATCTTTTGCTCTAGAAATGGTTTTAGTGTAATCCTAGGATGCTAATGAGATGATTATTGCTTAAATCTTGGGTGGATTTGGGGCATTTTACAATAATTACATCTTAGGACTTCCAAAGGGGGTTTTTGTAAATGTATGGGTTTGATCTAAATTGGACCAATGTAAATCTAATTGCTAGGTATATGAACGCGCTGGTGAAGTCGGTTCGGCGATCCGTCGAGCCTGCATGAAGATATTGGCAAAAAGGACCGTTTCGGCTTCGTTTCGGTCTGGAAGGCCGAGGCGGCGTCCAAAAATTATGAAAACGGATTCCTAGCATTGCGGCATCTAGATAAAGGCCTTGAAGACCCTAGGTCGCGGATTGGCGTGCGTTCGGTAGTCGATCGCGAGTTCGAGCCGAACCGGCTGGCGTGTGCCGCGGGAGGCCAATTGCAAGTGACTACAAGCAATCGGAAAGCGATTTGAGGTGGGTTGTGCTCACCGAAATATTTAGCTCGCTTCCATGTCGAAGCGATGTGAGATTTACTATTGATGAATATAATGGTAGCTAGTTGTAAAACTTAGGAATGCATGGGGTGAATGCTATGTTAGGCTACCAAAGAATGCCTGTTGACAAAATGTAAAATGCTAGAAGAATGTATATTGATATACTGTTAGAATGCTAAAAGAATGTATGTTGGCATATTATGGAAATGCTAGATGAATGCATGAGTTAAATGCTATATAAATGCATGATTCATATTATACTAGATGATGTTGCCTACTATTGGAATCTACTAGATGAGATGCTAGATGGAAATATATGCATGTTGATATATCATGAGATGCTAATTGATACATATATGCATGTTGGTATATTGTGGATTATGTTAAATGACATATGCATGTTGAACTTGAGGTTTATGTAGCGACATAACGAGTGGCATGTAAACAATATTGATAACATGACGAGTGGCATGAGACCTAGTGTAGATGAAACACTTGACATAGATCAGGATATGTGACATGAAATACAAGTGTAGTGGTAACACTAAGATATGAACATAGGGATAGATGAGTTCCCGAGTCGATTGATATGTTCCATAAGAACTTAGTGCGGTAGAGACACTTGTGACACGATGACTATAGTGATAGGTCGATTTCCCGAGTCGTTGTCATACCTAGTTGACAGGGTATCCTCAGTTGGCGAGGATTGGATCATACTCACATAGTCTGTTTGAATTTGGGGTGGTCGCTCCACCCAACAGTGCACTCTAGAGGTGGTCACGCTAGGGACAAACGTAGTTGTCCGCAGACAGTCCTGGGTAAGGTAAAAGCTGGGTAGCTGCTCACCTAGGGATTTGAGATGTGAGTTGGGGCGTAACCTTCGGGTTAGCTAGTGAGATTGGGTGACAAGTATATGAGCTGTAGTTGAATCCTAGTAGAGTTGATTGGGTAGCCCAGTTGAGTGGATTTAAGGCTGGGGTGCAAGTGAGATGTCTATCGCCTCGAGCCTGGCTTTGCGCGGTATTCCGCGGATGATTGACTCAAGATCGAGTCGGGTGGATAGCTTGATAAAGGTAGATGAAACCTTATGAGCAGATTGTAAATGACATGAATATAAGATGGAGGAAAACTTAGATAACAATTGAATGAGCTATGAATAGCAGGATCGAAAGTAGTATCAATTGATCTACTAGTTGGTTGTATAGTTGTATAAATTGCATGATTTGCGTTGTTGCATATTGTGAGGCATGAACATGGTAAATGTTAGTTGTATAAATTATATGATGATATACATATATATATCTGTGGATATTTGTTGGACTAACATGTTTGCAGTGTCTCCTTCGGACCTGGTGGGTCGAGCTTTTTCCTTGGGTAGCCGTACCCACTGGAAACTATGGACAATAATTCTCACCCCCCTGTTATTTTTCGGGATACAGGTTCGCACACGTGCGGCGCGGCGGCGCGAGGATAGGGCGTAGCTTCGTAGATAGCGCCCTACCCCGAGACAAGAGATAGCGGTACCCCGAAGTGGTCTACCTTAGGGGTTAGAAATGAAATGAAATGAAGGAAACAAAGTTATAATAATGTTGTGATAATGATGATTGTATTTGGAAGAAAATGTAATATGTATAACCTTGGATGAATGCTTGTAATATCTTAGTCGTTTATGTCTTTGATACTTCCTTATGCAATTTGTATGTTGAATTTTGTTCCTGGTTGGAACATCGTGAATTGTATGGATTGTGACGCCTAGGACGTATATGGGAGACTATGTCCGCGGTACAGGAGAAACACTGTCCGTTCGGCGGTCTGTCGGTGTTCCTGAATCCGACCAAATAGGCGGGTCTCGGGGCGTGACAGATAAAGTGGTATCAGAGCATAAAGTAGAGAATGAGGATGGTTTAGATGGACCTAGGAGACCCTAGGATAGTAAACTATAGAGAATAAGGCTTGTGAGAGATGAGGACTTGTGACTAATGGCGAAAGGTTAATCGATTGGGTCAAGTGTTGAAATCTCTAAAACGAATGTTAAAGGTATACTCAAGGTGTGGGTTATTCTCGACCAAGTGTGTTTATGTTGGGCGATCGACAACATGAAACCGAGGGATGAAAATAGACGCTCTTGTGTGACTTTCGCCTGATTTGAGTTGAGTCAGTGTTAGTTGGTACGTGCTCGACCTAAAGGGTCGAGACTCACCGTGTTGTCGCCGTTCAGGAAAAGATGGCACCGCGTAGGCGATCTTCATCTAGATCGGCGTGGGATGGGATGAGCGGTGTCCCTGAGCAATTCGAGGCGAGCGGAGAATTGAAACTTCGCTATCAGTTGGCCACTCGTGGGAGTGGCGAGGCAACGAGCCGAATTGGTGCAACGACAGCAGAAGGCTGTCATGCGCCAGGAGGAGCGGGTTAAGGGACTCCAAGAAACGGTTGATCGATTGGTGACCGTACCAGTTTAGGCTTGTCGAGTACGGTCGGGAGTCGTGGCGGAGGTATTTCTGTCGTGGTCGGGCAATCCGACTTTTAGAACTTCAGAGGTGGAGGCGGCGAGGGAGTGAGTTTAGACGGCCCTCATGACCTTCAAGTGATTTGATCCGCTTGCCCTTGGTAGAGAGAATGCGGATCCGTGGATCGTGGAGTTGTGGATCGACTCCATGGAGACCCTCTTTGAGGAAGTGGAACCTCGATGTGTGGAAATGAACTTCGATCAAATTGATCGAAGGTTCGTTTAGAACGCTTTGGAAAAGTCGAATGCGTCAAAAATGGCTTCTAAGGGTTGTAAAGGACCTTGGAGAGCATGTTGAGTGAATTCTGCAATTTTTGCAGAAATGATGCTCTCGAGGTCCGAACCTTGTGCAGGGTCCGGACCCCGTAGCCGAAAATGGCCCAGTTCAGGCAGTGCACATTCTTAAGTTGCAGTCGCAATCCCGAACCCCGAAAGTGTCTTCTATTCAACTTTTTCGGGATGTGGGATTGTATAAGTTCTCACTAGGCGCGGCAGTATGCGCTGCGTGATGAGAGGTACATTTGTTGTGGGCAGCCGGGCTGTGTGCTGGATGAGTGCTCGTTGAGGGGTGGCCAGACATTGGCGTTGGCGGCGACCTTTTTCTCTCCGAGATAGCCTGTGGGTGTGCCACCTATAGCATGGTCTGGAGAGCGAGCGATGAGGATATGGCGACCGGAGGGTCTGTGACGTGCGCCGAGAGGCCATGAGGACGCAACCCAGGTCGAGGAATCTTGCATGCATTTATCATATGGTCATTTACTACTATCGATGCATCAGAGTAGTAGGGACCAAGTGGACGGGTAAGTGTAGATACCCGGGCGTGCTCATGTGGTGAGAGTGTAGCGCCTGCTGGAGCAGGTAGAGAGCCAGATAGCACTAGCAGATTGCTAGTAGTTATTCCTGGACGAGAAATGAGACTCGTGGTAGAGATGAAATTGGTGAAGCTACTCTCAAGGCAATAGATAGTAGATTGCGAGAGTTGAGCCATGACATTTGAGGATACCCGAGTAGTTCGAGTGTTTCGAATGTCGTTCCGATAGATCGAACAGTGAAAGTAGAATCACTGTTGAGAGAACGGTTGGTTAGTGGCCAAGTACAAGCACGTGGGCTTAATAGTACCTCGAATTGAGGTAGGTGAGTCGTGCTTCTGTGGCCGGTATGCTTAGGCAGGGATGCCTAATGCTGGACTTAGTATAGAAAGCGTGTGACGTTCGAGTGTAGATACTCGTAGAGTGTGAATGTGGATTCAGTCGAGAGAGTGAGTTGGCAGTAGCACTTCAGCGTTGCTAAGTGTGAAGCGGGCCATGGATCACTCGTAGGGCTGGTGGCTCGCACTAGGTGCTTAGGAGCCGGTAGCGGCATATATAGCTCGGTAGAGCATGTCGTGTAGGACAACGACGACGGGTATTGCTCTGGGACGACCCGTGCCTGGACCATTTGTGGACTGTGGAGCCTGGGCCTTTGGGCAGGCGCAGTCAGCTGTGTAGAACAGCAGCCCGGTACCTACGCGTAGGGTAGAGTTTTGGTCAGGACGGTAGTTTGAGCTTAGACCCAGGAGCATGGAATGCCATGTGTTGGATCATGTGATCGATGATACACCGAGTGTGTAGTGATCCAACCTGAGGATTTGACGTGGTTTGGGATCATGGTTGCTCTTGGTTGGAGTGTGTGCGAATTTTCAAGTGAGAATTTCGCCCGGTGATGATTGGGTCTACGCCAGTGAGCGAGAGACGCTATGCGTAGTTGAGACGGATTTTGGCGGTAGGCCTACGTAGGATTGGTGACCTTTGGTCTACCTGTGGAAGCCGAGGTAATCGGTTTGGCCAGTAACTCTGTCGACGAGTTTGGGCTTGGATTCACGAACGGAGTGTTCGTGTGAGTTCGTTGTAGGAACGAATTCGAGTTGGTCGTGGCAATCGAAAGAGAAATTAAAGTGGTCTCTACGAGACACTTGAGTAATGAATAGCCACGCGGGTTTGAGGATAATGCTCTTTTGAGAGTTAAAACTTGAGATGTGCCGCGGTGTGCCATCTCGTAGTAGAGCAAAGATCCGGATATGGTTGAAGCACTCGCAATTGGTCGAGTCACCCCTGATATTGCTTCTAGGCAATGCTGGTGATCGAATAGGAGTGTGATCCCTAGAGGGATAGTGAATGTAACGAAGAGTTATAAATGAGTAATACAGACTCTTGGATAGCCAAAGTGGTAGAGCGCCACTTTGTGAACACTTGAATGATCCGAGAAGGCCTACCCGTGTGCATTGTGTAGCGGTGGTGGATCGTTCAGCTAGTTGATGCATTTTGGTAGATCCACACCACGAGGATGAGGGGTAGTCATGATCTCGAAGATAGTGGCATTGGTGTGCCGGATTGCGAGTGGTGTTGGAGCTTGAGGAGTCGTCAAGTATCGACTTGCGCTGCTACCGAGACTTGCGGACACCGTAATACACTTTTGGCGTTGCACTTTGCGGATGTGTGTGAGGATGATCTTACATCCTCCGTAGTGGGCCTTTGGACAGTTCCGATAGGTGAAAGGTCACTCCGGAGTGGGAAAGTGCGTTGGTACCCTCAGTTGCTCGATAACTTGAATTGAGATGAGATTTGAGTTTCAAAGGCAAAACTCTTTTTAAGGAGGGGAGGGTGTAGCATACCGAACTTCTATAATTTTGAAGTTACGGTGTATGTTGGTTTGGAAAGCCATTAGAGTGGTTCCGGTGAAGTTCAGGAGTATTCGGGTGTTTTCGGTACGCGTCGGGTGCAAAAACGGAACCCGAAAAGCTATGGATGGACTATGGACAAAATTCGGCATAAGCTGGATGAAAAGATGATGTAAGTATGTTCGAAAACATGTTTTGGGGGTCTCGGAACGATTTGAGATGAATCGGAGGCCTAACGAGCGAAAACGAGTGAAAACAGAGAAGAAACAGACTAAAGCTGAAAATTTCAAAAAATTGGCTAAGTCCTAAACTGCTGGGCTGTCTGGACCTACGGGGTCCGGACCCTAGCTTGAGGGACCGGACCCCGTAGCCCGAATTTGCCCAGTGTGAACTGTGCACTATTGGGCATTGTTGATGGTGTTTTATGCAATTTTGGCATTTGAGGATTCTATGAGATGGGCATCTCTCATTTCTCTCTCACTTTCCCTCACCACCCAACTCTAAAGACCTCTCTCTCTCTCTCTCTCTAGGAGCTCTCCCTCTCTCTCTAGAAGAGGAACAAGATAAGGAGAAGTGGAGATTGGAGCTTGGGGGAAGGACACCATCATCATCTTCTTCCTTTGCTTGGAGGGAGCAAGCTTGAGAGGTAAGCTTTTAGGGCTTTAATGGTAGATCTCTAGGGCTTGAATCATTTGCTCTAGAAATGGTTTTAGTGGAATCCTAAGATGCTAATGAGATGATTATTGCTTAAATCTTGGGTGGATTTGGGGTATTTTGCAATACTTGCATCTTAGGGCTTCCAAAGGGGGTTTTTGTAAATGTATGAGTTTGATCTAAATTGGACTTATGTAAACCTAATTGCTAGGTATACGAACACGCTGGTGAAGTCGGTTCGGCGATCCGTCGAGCCTGCACGAAGATATTGGCAAAAAGGACCATTTTG
The DNA here is from genome assembly GCF_001540865.1 of Ananas comosus. Taxonomy (NCBI): domain Eukaryota; kingdom Viridiplantae; phylum Streptophyta; class Magnoliopsida; order Poales; family Bromeliaceae; genus Ananas; species Ananas comosus. The sequence continues at coordinate 5,993,671 of NC_033629.1, forward strand.
GCTTCTTTTCGGTCTGGAAGGCCGACGCGGCGTTCAAAAATTATAAAAACGGATTCCTAGCATCGCGGCATCTAGATAAAGGCCTTGCAGACTCTAGGTCGCGGATTGGCGTGCGTTCGGTGGTTGATCGCGAGTTCGAGCTGAACCGGGCGGCGTGTGCCACGGGAGGCCGATTGCAAGTGACTACAAGCAATCGGAAAGCGATTTGAGGTGGGTTGTGCTCACCGAAATGTTTAGCTCGCTTCCATGTCGAAGCGATGTGAGATTACTATTGATGCATATAATGGTAGCTAGTTGTAAAACTTAGGAATGCATGGGGTAAATGCTATGTTAGGCTACCAAAGTATGCCTGTTGACATAATGTAAAATGCTAGAAGAATGTATATTGACATACTGTGAGAATACTAAAAGAATGCATGTTGGCATATTATAGAAATGCTAGATGAATGCATGAGTTAAATGCTATATGAATGCATGATTCATATTATACTAGATGATGTTGCCTACTATTGGAATCTACTAGATGAGATGCTAAATGGAAATATATGCATGTTGATATATCATGAGATGCTAGTTGATACATATATGCATGTTGGTACATTGTGGATTATGTTAAATGACATATGCATGTTGAACTTGAGGTTTATGTAGCGACATAACGAGTGGCATGTAAACAATGTTGATAACACGACGAGTGGCATGAGACCTAGTGTAGATGAAACACTTAACATAGATCAGGATATGTGACATGAAATACAAGTGTAGTGGTAACACTAAGATATGAATATATGGATAGATGAGTTCCCGAGTCGATTGATATGTTCCATAAGAACTTAGTGTGGTAGAGACACTTGTGACACGATGACTATAAGGATAGGTGGATTTCCCGAGTCGTTGTCATACCTAGTTGACAGGGTATTCTCAGTTGGCGAGGATTGGATCATACTCATATAGTCTGTTTGAATTTGGGGTGGTCGCTCCACCCAACAGTGCACTCTAGAGGTGGTCACGCTAGGGACAGACGTAGTTGTCCGCAGACAGTCCTGGGTAAGGTAAAAGCTGGGTAGCTGCTCACCTAGGGATTTGAGATGTGAGTTGGGGCGTAACCTTCGGGTTAGCTAGTGAGATTGGGTGACAAGTATATGAGCTGTAGTTGAATCCCAGTAGAGTTGATTGGGTATCTCAGTTGAGTGGATTTAAGGCCGGGGTGCAAGTGAGATGTCCTTCGCCTCGAGCCTGGCTTTGCGCGGTATTCCGCGGATGATTGACTCAAGATCGAGTCGGGTGGATAGCTTGATAAAGATAGATGAAACCTTATGAGCAGATTGTAAATGACATGAATCTAAGATGGAGGAAAACTTAGATGACAATTGAATGAGCTATGAATAGCAGGATCGAAAGTAGAATCAATTGATCTACTAGTTGGTTGTATAGTTGCATAAATTGCATGATTTGCGTTGTTGTATATTCTGAGACATGAACATGATAAATATTAGTTGCATAAATTATATGATGATATATATATATCTGTGGATATTTGTTGGACTAACATGTTTGCAGTGCCTCATTCGGATCTGGTGGGTCGAGCTTTTTCCTTGGATAGCCGTACCTATTGAAAACTATGCACAATAGTTCTCACCGCAGTGTTGTTTTTCGAGGTACAGGTTCGCACACGAGCGGCACGGCGGCGCGAAGATAGGGCCAGCTTCGTAGATAGCGCCCTACCCCGAGACCAGAGATAGCGGTACCCCGAAGTGGTCTAGCTTAGGGGTTAGAAATGAAATGAAATGAAGGAAACAAACTGTTAGGAAGCCAAATTTTTCGACCCTAGACCCAGTCAAAGATCCTCCTCGGGGTATGCGTCGGGGTGAGGAACGGCTGCAGATAGTGACCCTCGAAGTTTGCGCCCTTCGACAGATCAAGCGATTCGGCTGGCGAGGGATCGGATCAGCCGGGTTCGAAAACCTTTACTGTAGAATTGATTCGGCTGGAAGAGCCGAATGTACGAACTGTGCAGGGATCAATGTCGGCAGAAGTGCCGAATGGAAGAAGTACACAGTAACTGGTCGGTCTGAATAGCCGAACGTGACTTTCTATTGAATAGAAAATGGAAAAGTACAAGAGCAAGGGAGTGATGCTCGTGAGGCAGACAGACTCCAAGTATATTTTACAAGGGAGTGATGCCCATGGGGCAGACAGACTCCAAAGATCTAAGTTACAGGAACCACTCCTAGGAAAAGCAGTAAATGCGAGAAAGAAAGATGCAGGAAAATACGGGTGGTCTTTTGTGCGCAGGGGCAAAGACCCCTATTGCAAGCTTCAAAGTTACTATTTATAGACCACATTATTAGTTGGTTGAAAGTAGTTGGGGGGAGTGGTTGTAACCATGATCGTGGAAGTTATACTAACTCCTTATGGAAGTTATGCTAACTCCTCATGGAAGTTACGCCCCAATATTCAACCGTTCCCACCTTCTTGTCCTTCAGGCACCTTATTGCCGACTCCTGGTGTACCACGTGTCCTTATTGGCTCATACGTGGGTTAGGTCGGCTCAATTTTGGTATCAACACAAACTTATAACAATGTTGTAGTAATGATGATTGTATTTGGAAGAAAATGTAATATGTATAACCTGGGATGAATGCTTGTAATAGCTTAGTCGTTTATGTCTTTGATACTTCTTTATGCAATCTGTATATTGAATTCTGTTTCTGGTTGGAACATCGTGAATTTTATGGATTGTGACGCCTAGGACGATCAGGGGAGACTCTATCCGCGATATAGGAAAAACCCTATCCGTTCGGCGGTCTGTCGGCGTTCCCGAATCCGACAAAATAGGCGAGTCTCGGGGCGTGACATAAACAACTCATAAAATTTAAAACAACTTTTGTATACCAATATAAACATGCAAAAATTGTACAAATTAATCTAAATAAGATTACATTGTTTATCCTTCGGATGGAGGAGGTGGATCATTGGAATGTTGGCGTTGAAACATTTTCTTTATCATTCTTATTTCGGCTTCCATTTCATCCATACGGCTCTTAAGAGAATCATTTTCTCTTCGAGTTTCACGAAGCTTAGTTTGAAGCTCAGCTCTAGTTTCAATAGTCTTTAAGTCATTAGGCTTTAAGCCACCACCATGGCAAATAATATGGTTATGACGTTGGTGTCCAAAACATTCTTCAACTAATTCGATATTGGATAAGAAGGGTCTTGATTGAGTAGCATCAACAATTTTATCCTTTACAAAATAAGAAAAATAATAGTAAGTTGATAATGCATTAAAAGTGATAAAACTAAAACAAAAAATATGTTCCACATACATATTGCTTTATAGTATCTTCACCAACTAACTTGTCACCCTTTTTTCGTGTCTCAAAAAATATAGTTGCTAAGCTTGGTGGTTGACCGACTTTTCCTCCCTTTTATACATAAATCAAACTCAAATAATATTTATCAATATAAAAATTAAAATATCAAAAACTGTATAATGTTAACTTTCCATTACCTTCTTTCAGATAACTTGTCGAATTGGCTTACTACCTGTACGATGAGGCATTGTTAACTTTACCCTATTGTTAGAGTTCCGTTGTCACGCCCCGAGCTCGGTTCTATTTGGCCGGTTTGAGCACGTCGAACAGACGCCGAACGGACAGAGCCTCCCCTGTCCGCCCAAGGCTCAACAACAAGTACAAATAGAGTACAAATTTTGCACATGTGGAAGAATACATAATGGCTTGTACGAGGGCAAGCAATAGCCAAAGTGAAAGAACTAACTAAACATTATAGAAGTAAGATGATTAAGTTTAAATCACATATATGCATTCAACTTTAATAAAATTGTTTACATTCTTTGCATCATTTCTTTTTATACATCATAATATCACCAAAAGATAAGCTTTTACGTTAAACCATAAGCTCTTTTACATCATTTAACATGTTCATAATACTAAAATCATCAAAATACAAAAGATGATAACTAAAGGGTATACATCTAGCAAAATGAAACCGACTCGGGTAGTCACTGACTAAGGCGTGATACACTTACCGCATTCGTCCGCCAACTCGCTCGGTCCCGGCTCTGTGGAAGTAGTAGGGTGAGAACTACAACAAAGTTCCCAATGGGTTCGGCTCCTGACCTCGCCGACTTTCCCACTGGGTCTAAATCATGCATAATAGAAGAAAGAATAGATAGTAACCAACTAACAAATGCAGCTAATATACCTGAACAATATATAATCAATCATATGCTCAATGAAATGCTCATGATGAATGCAATGTCACTTTTCAATACCCAATCGCTAGGCTAACCCATAGGTTTTGCCCTCAACAAACTCACCAACCCAAATCCCTACTATTGGGGAGAAACTCCTACAACCCGACGGGACCGTCCTCTTGGGAGAAACTCCTACGACCCAGTGATGACTACTCCGGAGCTCATCGCCAGAGGGGGAGCTACCGCCCTCCGAGTAAGGACTAATAGGCGAGTATGATCCAATCCTTAACTATAAGGATTCCAAATTCAATCAATTCCTTAACTATAAGGAAGCAATGCTCATATGACCCTTAATTATAAAGTTGTTATGTCATAATGTCACTACATCTCTTTACTTGCATTCTCTAACTTTCACTAGTATCATATACACTACTTTGTTCTTTGTACTTGTTTACTAATGCTACACTTATTTTCTAAGTGTTCAACTCTAGCATTCAATGCATTCACTAATGCCACTCTACTACAAGTCCATCTCTAGTATTCATTGCATTTAGAAATGTCACACAATCCATATGTCATAATGTCATTTTGTTCAATGCCTTTTCTAGGTTCTGGTCATTACTCATGTATATATAGGGTTACACAAGTTCCAACTCTTTTACAATCATTTCTCATGCATTTGTACTCACAACATGCAAATAGAAGCTCTCAATTAATCCTATCATGCATAATGCTCAATATACACTTATGCTCAAAAATGACACTTTAGACATAAAAAAAAAGTCAATATTTTCGGAATGCACCACCCACCTTATATGGTTACAAGGGTGCTATGGTTCAATTCTTAGAATTTTTGGGCGCCTATTCCGCGTGCTGCGGCTATCTGTACCAAAAATGACGTTTTTGTCAATATCTTTACGTACACTCGTCGGATTACCGAACCGAGTGCACCAACGCGTTCGTTATACCCCCAATTAGGCTTCTACAAGGTTAATTTGCTTTTAAATCAATCTTGGACAAAAGTCCCAATTTGGAGCCCTAATATGGCATATAGCAACATATGCTATTTTTGATCTCTAGAGCAAGCAAAAACTAGCTTGTCTAACATCTAGGACCATCTAACCCTTTTCTAGGGCATCTACTATAAACCCTAGAGATCTACCATGAGAGCTCACTAAGAAAACATGAGTTTTCATGTATTCATGGTCTCCACTAGGTTTTTATACATGAGAGAAGATCAAAACCTAGCTTTCTAAGCCACAAAGCCAAATCCTAAACTCAATCTTTCATAAAACCTTACCTTAGCCACAAGCTCTCCAAGGTCCACCTTGTAGGAGAGTCCCCAAGCCTTCAAAACCCTAAGTCTTTCAAGATTCCTCCTCCAAATCCACCTCTTTAGCTTTGGGAGAGAGATTCTAGAGAGAGAGAGGGAGAAAAATGAGAGGAGGGGTGTGTTTGGCTGTGGGAGAGAGTAGGGAGGGGTGTTGGGTATTTACATATTGTAACAATTGCAATAAAACCCTCCCAACATTCATATTTGCAGCAGACTTATTTTTGCTATCCGGTCCATTGTGTACCGGTACAGGCTGGGTGTTGTCGGTTACACGATCACGCAGAGGCAAACCTGAGAGCAACTTCTCTCGGTTTGCACTATTGTACCGGTATAGGTACAATGTTGTACCGGTACAAAAGCTCCAGACTTCTATTTTTGCATCCTTTCGATTCTATTTCGCGTCGATCGATGCTAAAACCTTCCTAACCCTTTTGGAACTTATTTTTAACCCTTCCAATATTATTGGAATGTTAATTTGATTTCGTCCAACTTTTTCTCTTGGATGCTTTAGTCAATTTGGCTAAAGTCCAATGTTCACTATCTATCGAGTTTCGGTTCGTTACATCCGTTTACTTGCTGCCTATATTAATATAGAAGGAAAAAAATTCAAAATAATGGCAAAATGCATAAGAAAAGTTTCTTTTAAGATAAATAGCTTATACTTTAATTTATCTAATGACAAAAAAAAAAGAAAAAAAATATACCAGAAACTTTTTACTTGAGAAATGTTCCTTTACTAACCACTCCCAATCCTCTCGATCAATATCTCCAGGAATATTTCTTAGAGTCTCTTGTATAGTACTACATGGTTTTATATATTTGCGATGCAAATCTCCCCTCCATTTGTTCCACAAATCATTCATATGTGCTAGGATATCTTCACAAAAATCCTCCATTTTTGTATTCTCAAATTTATCCTTCAAATTGAAATCATATTTATGTAAGTTTGTAAAACTTATAATTATAAATCCAAACTTATATATTATTTCACTTTATAAGCAGGTCACTACTAAATTTCAATCAACTAAAATAAAAACTCCAAATTGAAACTTTTACTTATACAATAATTGAATATGTATAATGTAGTGGAATAATTGTCAACTTAAATTGATATTAAGTTAAACAGTTTTACCGTCACCGCAGCCCACATATGTTCTTTTTCTTCATCCCCAATTTCCTTCCATGAGTGCACACGAAATGGACATATATTGCAATCGCGTACGATTCTTTCTAGATGCCTCGAAAATACCCTATGATTCTTTCCAACAACACGCTTATTGTAGAATTTAACATTCAATTTTTTTTTCCACTTTTCAACTTTGCAACTTCCTTACACTTGTTTCTACCTCGCACCTTCCGTTTCTTTGCAACAGTTGTAGAATCTAAGAATAGAAAAAAAAAGGGAGTAAAACTATGCATTAGTAATAGCCGTTATATGTTAATACATAAAGATAAAATAATCAATGATGTAGTAGACATAAACGCATAAAGATTAAAGAAACACATAAAGATAAACATATATGTAAAAACAAAAGGAGAGAAGTTATACCGGTTTCCCTTGATTCTTCTTCAATATGTGTTTCTTCCATAGGCTCAAAATTTTGAGGGAGCGAAATAACGTTTGATTGCACAATAGGAGTATCAAGTGATGGTGTAGTAGTAGCCCATACACTTTGTGATGTCGATCCGTAAGGAAAAGAAAGATCTTAAACTAAATTGTGCGCGCTCCTTACCCAATGCACCTGGTGGTATAAATGTAAGCTTGTCTCCTCTAGAAGTAAAATCATTCCCGTTTCGTGATTTTGGCGGCTGCATTCTGTACATATTACAAGAAATTTAGTTCATTATTAAAATATAATAGCGAACAATTCATTCAAAATTAAATTAAACTCACAAACAAAAGTAAATATATCTACATATATATAAGAAAAAAAAATGTCATATACAAAACCATCATGTCTTCATAATCAACAAATATGGATTCATTCTTTTATGATCTTCGTTTTCTCTTCTTTCGTGTGGAAATTGCATCAACCATCATTGGCTCTATATCTTTCCTATTCCAGCTGATTTCATTATCCATGTTTGGTAAAGTTGATAAATTATTGATAGGATTGAATGATTCATATTCTTGATATGCATCAATTCCATCTTGAACATCTTTATAATCTGTTTTCGTTTGCAGTGGCATTCCATATAAGTCACGAGGTTGAGTTTTCTTCACAACATACCATCGTTTATTAATATTGTAACATACCATCGTTTATTAATATTGTTAGTAGCATAAAACACTTGTGATGCTTGATTAGCTAATATAAATGGCTCATTTGTTTTCTACAATCTTTGGCAATTAACGCTAACAGTCCCATATTCATCTGTTTTGATTCCTTTTTCTCTATCGTATACATCATACCAATTACATCAAAATAATACTACTCAATGACCTCCGACATTTTGTAATTCAATAACCTCCATCAAGATCCCATAATAATCTCGTTTTTCAGTTTCGGCACTAGTATCACCAACTACAACCACCCCACAATTTTATGTCTTTAAGCCTTTGTCACGATCTTCTATCCGAAACCTATATCCATTAATTAGATAACCATTATAACATGTAACATATTTAATTAGTAGGACCACGTGACAAAGAAAGCATGTGTTCCATGATCGAGCTTTTGTCTTGCTTATATAGATGCGGCACCTACAAGGCGAATGATAAATTAAACATATTGCGTTCTATATATATTGCAAATATTGACCAACAAAAATATTAATTAAAAGTGAGCTTACCTTGATCTTAAACCACTCAATAAAGTTCTTATTACATAATTTTGATCCTCTACTATTATGAGTTTGTGAGTACTCTTTGCATAACAATATAAATGAACTTATTATATATATAAGAAATTGAAAAGAAGAAAAAGGGTAATGTTCATGAACAATGAAATCATACTTGAGAAATGGTTGAACTTCATGACAATTCTTTAAAATATAAAGTTGTGCTTGCTCTAGCTCGTTTGTATCTAGATCATATATTGTTCCAGCTCCTAGAGCTTTTCCAAGTTGAGAAAAAATAGATAAACCTTCACCAGATGTGCTATCTCTACCATCATAATTCCGCTCATGACGATTAAATTGTGTCTCAATGCCATGAAAATATCTTGAGCAAAAGGTCATACATTCATTTGCAATGTGGCCTTCTGCAATTGAACCTTCTGGACAAGCTCTATTGCGTATAAACCCTTTTAGAGTATACAAGTACCATTCTATAGAATACATTGACCTATATTGGCTTGGTCCTCCAATCTTAGCTTCATTTGCTAGATGAATTGGCAAATGCAACATAATATCAAAGAATGAAGGAGGAAATATTCTCTCTAATTTACAAAGAGTCATTAGAATTTGAGCCTCTATCTGATCCAAATAATTTGTCTTGAATGTCTTAGAGCCTACCACAGTGAAAAATAAAGATAACTCAATAAGTGGTTCATAAACTTCTCTAGGAAGTAGACCACTTAGAGCAACAGGAAGTAGGCGTCGCAGCATAATATGACAATCATGTCTTTTCAATCCAAAAATTTTATGTTCTTTAAGATTTACACAATGAGATATATTTGAGGAAAGCCATCCGGAACTCTTAATTGCTTAAGAAAAAGACAAAATGTGTGCTTCTCATTTGGCGATAACGTGTAAGAGGCAGCAGGAAGAACAAACTTATCCCATTTACGAATTGGATGTAATTCTGGTCTTATATGCATTGCTTGCAAATCGAGACGAGATTTCATTGTGTCCTTTGTTTTTCCCTTGATATTCATAAGTGTCCCATGTATATTGTCAAATATATTCTTCTCAATATGCATTAAATCCAAATTATGACGCAATAAAAGGGTTTTCCAATATGAAAGCTCAAAGAATATACTTTTCTTGTTCCAATTATCTCCCCGATTGTTGTGTGATATTTTTACCCTTTTATTAGGAACTTTTGTTAAGATGATCCCTTCAAGATCTTGCACTTGTTCCAAGATTTCATCACCAATAAATAGCTTTGGTGCACAACCTCACTCCTTGGTGCCATCAAAAGAATATTTATCATTCCTCTATTTGTGCTTGCTAGGCAAATATCGTCGATGGCCCATATAACATTCCTTGCTACCATTGGTTAATCTAATAGAAAAAGTATTCTTGTTTCAATAAGGACATGCTAGTTTTCCTTTTGTACTCCATCTAGATAGATTTCCATAAGCAGGAAATCATTAATTGTCCACAACAAAGTTGCATGTAATTGAAAATTTTGTCGTGTTGATACATCAAATGTTTCAACCCCTACTTCCCATAGTTCCTTCAACTCTTTTATTAACGGTTGGAGATAAATATCAATTGCATCACCAGGACTCTCAGGTCCAGGAATAAGTATTGATAAAATAAAATTAGATTGCTTCATACACATCCATGGAGGTAGATTGTAGAGAATTAGTATTACTGGCCAAATACTATATGATTTTCTCGAATCTCCAAATGGTTGAAAGCCATCGCTAGCAAGACCAAGTTGAACATTACGAGGCTCTAATGCAAATAATTGATGCAGCTTATGTCACGCCCCGAACCCGGTCCTATTTGGCCAGTTCGGATACGTCGAACAGACGCCGAATGGACAACACCTTCCCTGTCCGCCCAAGGCTCAACAACAAGTACAAATAGAGTACAAAATTTTCACATGCGGAAGCAAACATAATGGCTTGCACGAGGGCAAGCAATAGCCAAAGTGAAAGTACTATCTAATCAACATACAAGTAATATGATTAATTTTAAATCACATACATGCATTCAACTTTAATAAACTTCCATATATTCTTTACATCATTTCTTTTATACATCACATATTCCTCAAAATATAACCATTTGCATTTAACTATGAAATTCTTTTACATCATTCATTTAAACATCTTTGATACAACTAAAATCATCAAGTACAAAAGATGATATATAAGGGTATGTAACTATCAAAATAAACTTACTAGGGAAGTCACTATCTACAGCGCGATATCCTTATCGCGGTCGTCCGCCGGCTCGCTCGGTCCCGGCTCTGTGGAAATAGTGGGGTGAGAACTACAAGAAAGTTTCCAGTGGGTTCAGCCGCCGATCTCGCCGACTTTTCCACTAGGTCTAAATCATGCATAATAGAAGAAAGAATAGATAGTAACCAACTAACAAATGCAGCTAATATGCCTGAACAATTTAAACAATGCTATGCTCAAATAGAATGTTCATGATGAATGCAAAATCATAATTCCATTACCCAAATCTCTTGGCTAATTCGTAGGTTTCTCCCTCAACAAACTCACCAACCCAAATCCCTACTATCGGGGAGATACTCGCTACGACCCGATGGGACCGTCCTCTGGGGAGATACTCGCTACGATCCAGTGATAACTACTCCGGAGCTCATTGCCCGAGGGAGAGCTACCGCCCTCGAGCCAAGACTAATGGGTGAGTATGATTAATCCTTAACTTTAAGGATTCCAAGTTCAATCCATTCCTTAACTTTAAGAAAGCAATGCTCATATGACCCTTAACTCTAAGGTGGTTATGTCATAATGTCACTATCTCTCTTTACTTGCATTCTTTAACTTTCACTAGTGTCATATACACTATTTTGTTCTTTGTTCTCATTCACTAATGCTACACTTGTTCTCTAAGTGTTCACATGCATTCTTGACATTTACTAATACCACACACTAAGTGTTTTCATGCATACTTGACGTTTACTAATGCCACCCGAACCATATGTCATAATGTCATTTTATCCTTTACCTCTTCTAAGTCTTTGTCACTATACATGCATACATAGGGTTTCATACGTTTTCAAGAATTTACAATATTTTATATGCATCTTATACTCAAAGCATGAAATCAAATATACTCACATCACCCTATTATGCATGAACAATATATATACATATATGCTCAAAAATGACACTTTAGACATAAAAGAAAATTCAATAATTTCGGAAAGCACTACCCACCTTATATGGTTATATAGGTGCTACGGTTCAATTTTTGAAATTTTTGGGCGCCTATTCCGCCTGCTGCGGCTATCTGTACCTAAACCGACATTTTTGTCATTTTTTCGCATACACTCGTCGGATCACCGAACCGAGTCCATATTATAGTCGAAAATACCCCTAATTAGATTTCTATAATGTCAACTTGCCTTTAAACCACTCTAGGGCAAAAGCCCTAATTTTGGTGCCCTAACAATGTCATTTGCAAAATCTTTGGGTTTGATCTTTAGAACAAGCAAAAGAAAGCTTGTTGAACCTCTAGGAACTAATTTAGAACCTTTTCTAAGCCTTTCCAACCATTTCTAGGGCATACAAACCAAGTCCTAGAAATCCATCATGAGAGCACATGAAGAAAACCTTGTTTTCATGTGTTCTATAGCCTCTATAAGGTTTCTACTATTGTAAAAAGCTCAAATCCAAAAATTTAGGGCATAAAATCCAGGCCCTAATCCTAATCTTACAAGAAAACCTTATCTTTGAACTAAGCTCTCCCAAGTCCACCTTGTAGGAGAGTTCTAAGCCTTCAATCCTCCAAATCTCCACCAAAATCCACCTCTTTAGCTCTTCCCTTGCCTTTAGAGAGAGTTTCTAGAGAGAGAAAGGGAGAGGAATGGGTTGGAGATGTGTTTGGCTGTGAAAGAGAGAGGGGAGGGGTGTTTGGGGTTTAAATATGTTGTAACATTTGCAACAAAACCCTCATAATTCTCTAATTTGCAGCATATCAAAGTCTGTTGCGAAGGCCACCTGGTACCGGTACAAGGTAGGTTGTCACCGGTTACACGATCTTGTGACAGCCAAACCCGAGAGCAGCAACTCGGGTATTTACACTTGGTACCGGTACACATCAGGGCCGTACCTGTACACCTCTGCGCAAAGATCAAACCCGAGAGCTGCCAGTTCTCGGTTTACTGCCTGGTACCGGTACCACCTCAATGTTATACCGATACCAAATCCCCAAAACTTTAGTTTTGCATCCTTTTCGATTCTATTTCACGCCGATCGATGCTAAAACCTTTCTAACTCTTTTAGAACTCATTTTTAACCCTTCCAACTTTGTTGGAATGTTAATTGATTTTGTCTAGCTTTTTCTTTCGAACGCTTTAGTCAATTTTGCTAAAGTCCAATATTCTATACCGAGGTTTCAGTATATTATATTCTCTACCCCTTAAAATTAGTTTCGTCCGCGAAACTAACTTAATCAAAATCTAAATTTCATACCTTAATTTAGCTCTTTAAAGAGATGAGGATGACGTTCTCTTATCATGTCCTCAAGTTTCCAAGTATCTTCCCAGTCGCCGTGGTTGCTCCAATGAATTTTAATATACGGAATTTCACGGTTCCGTAGTTTTGTCACCTCTCGATCGACGATATATGCCGGGAACTCCTCATAAGTCATATCCTCTTGAAGCTCAAGGGGTGCATACGCGAGAATATGCTCGGGATCGTGAACATACTTGCGGAGATTCGATACATGAAATACATCGTGAACTCCCGCAAGCCTCGGTGGTAACACCAACTTGTAAGCCACCGCACCAACGCGTTCCAATACTTCATACGGTCCAACATGCCGGGGACTTAGCTTCCCACAGACTCCAAACCGTTTGACTCCTCGCATCGGCGATACTATTAAGAATACGCAGTCTCCAACCGCAAACTCTATATCCTTTCTTCGCTTGTCGGCATAGCTCTTTTGCCGAGATTGCGCTGTAGCAAGTCGTTGGCCTGCAAGGCGAACTTTCTCCTCCGCCTCCTGCATCACATCTGGGTCAAGAGCAACTCTCTCGCCCACATCGCTCCAATATATTGGAGAGCGACATTTCTTTCCATAAAGGGCCTCAAATGGCGCCATCGCGATACTCTCTTGATAACTATTATTGTACACGAACTCCACCATCGGCAAATGATCATGCCATCCAGCCTTGTAATCAAGTACACACGCTCGAAGCATATCCTCAAGTATTTGTATCGTCCTCTCCGATTGCCCGTCACTTTGAGGATGAAATGTCGTACTAAAATCGAGCCGTGTGCCCAATGTATCCTGTAGGCTCCTCCAAAAATGTGATGTGAACCTCGGGTCCCGATCCAATACAATTGACATCGGAACCCCATGAAGTCTCATAATCTTGTCTAGGTATACTTGAGCCAACTTGTCTCTCGACTACGTAATATGGATCGGTAGAAAATGCGCCGATTTCGTCAACCGATCTACTATCACCCAAATTGCATCGTGTCCGCCTTGAGATCGAGGCAAACCGGTTACAAAGTCCATTGCGATATTCTTCCATTTCCAAATAGGTGTAGATAGGCTTTGCAACTTTCTTGCCGGAAACTGACGCTCCGCCTTTACTTGTTGGCACGTAAGATATTGCGCCACGAATTCTCCAATGCCTTTCTTCATGCCCCGCCACCAATAGTGTACTTTCAAATCTTGGTACATTTTAGTGCCATCCGGGAGAATACTATAAGGAGATTGGTGCGCTTCTTGCATAATCACCTTGCGAACGTCGTCGTTCTTAGGCACACACCAACGATTTCGGAATCGAAGTGCGCCGTCGGTCCCAATGCCAAAATCATTAGCACTACCGCTTTCAACTTCACACCGCACCTTTTGGAGATAAGGATCGGTAGCTTGTAGATCTTTAATCTTCTCCAACAAGGTCGGTTGCACAATCAACGCTGTAAGTGTAGCCGACACTCCCGAAGCTACTACTTCAAGACCAAGTCGTTGCATCTCTTTTTGCAATAATGGTTGAGGTGTAATTGCTGCAGCCAAGTTTTCTCCCGATTTTCTACTAAATGCATCGGCCACGACTGTCACGCCCCGAGACCGCTACCAATTTGGTTCAGTTCGGGCGCGTCGAACAGACGCCGGGCGGACAGTACCTCCCCTGTCCGCCCAAGGCTAAGCAACAGCAATCATGTATGTTAAGGATTTTATAGGTTGGCAAATTTCGTAAAGTTGTTTGGAGTCTTGAAGAGTTGATCGCAGAAGTTATTCAAATTGGAGAACGAAGACTCATTCGGAAAGCTCGACACCTAAGGTATGAAGAAAAGATCATTTGTGATGAAGATACCTAATNCGTCAACAAGAAATCGGTAAATTGAGTCGGGTAATTTCGTCGAAATCACTTGTACTCAAGTTTTCTTAGTGGATTTTCTTTGCGTGATCGGTCCCGTGGGTTTTTCACTCCGATTTGGAGTTTTCCCACGTTAAATTCTCGGTGTGCTGTTTTAATTTTCGCTACTTTGTTTTGTTTGCATCGAGTTTTTTGAGTTTTTCGGATTTACACCTATTCACCCCCCCCTCTAGGTGTTACTTACCTTTTAGATCCTTGGGATCCATATCTAACAATGTATATGAGTCACCCAGGAATAACTCCAAACTATAACCCACTAGGATAGCATCATCATGGAATCAATGTACTACTATACTCATCATTCTAGTGTTTCAACTACACTAAGTTCTCATGCATCATGTCACTTCTAGGAAAAATTCACCTATCCCTAAGTTTATTGCACCAAAGTGTCTCTTTACACCAATATCAAATGCCACTCTTAACAACACGGGAAATCCTCTATCCCTATGTTCATATCATAGTGTTAATACTACACTTGTATTTCACATGCCACTCACCTAGATCTAACTGACTCACCTAGATCTAACTGACTCTAGGTTCACTTTCAACCTATGTTCCATAACACTAGGTTCTTTGTCATTCTTATCCATCCTAGGTTCACGACACTAGGTTCATATCCGACCTATGTTTAATAACACTAGGCTCGATGCCACTCGATCTATTCGACACCTAATTGTCCACATCGAGTTTATATAATTACATATTCTCTAGCACATGCCTACAATGCCAACATGCATCTTATCTACATGATTTACAATATGACATTATGCATGTTTATCCACCACAATCTCAAAATGCTATGATGCATCTAGCATGTATTCCACAATATGTTAATGCAGCATTTCATAATACGTTAACATTCATTTATATGCTCTAACATGCTCTAGTACATGTCAACATGAATCTATCCACTAGCATGTATTCTCAATGCATCAACATCTAATTGTTCGCTAGCATACATTCTATTTATATGCTCTAGCATGCTCTACAATGTCATCATGCCCATATTCTAATCATGCTAACATGCATATATATTCATCCAAGATAGCTATTACATAGTATCTCATGCAATCACCCTACGCATTCATAAAAGTTTTGATGAGCCCAAGGATCTATCTAGATTGTATCTAACACCTAGAGGGGGGGTGAATAGGTGTAACGGCCAAAAACCACAAAAATCACAAATCTCGATGCAATAAAAATAAATGCAGAAAATAAAAAGCACACCGAGATTTACGTGGAAAAACTCCAATTTGGAGAAAAACCCACGGAACCAACATGCGAAAAAATAATCCACTAAGAGAAAAAATTACAAGGTGATTACCGACTCCACGGACTCAACCTCTCTTAACCTCTTATGGATCTCGCGCAATCCTCCGGGTTGTCCACGCCCTCAATTTCGAATCCACGAACGTCTCGTACACGTCCGAATCCACGAACGCCACTCTAATCCACGAGCCCACGATCCAAATCCACGAACTGCCGTCAAACACGCCGAATCCACGACGCCATCATGAAGAACATCATGAATATGGTGATCCTTCGCTTAGAGTATGGTAGAAAACCAAGGAAGAAAACTCCAAGCGAAGACTAGATCAAATCGACATATAGCGAATGCGAAACGATACCTCGATTTGATCTAAAGAGGCTAATTTGTAGAAAATAGGATTAGAACGAAATACTAGCCTCTAGAGTTCTTTTATTGTGTATTCTCATGATCGATCCTCGATTAGAGAACCCCTATAGCTTATTTATAGACTTTAGAATCAAAACGGAGTAGGATTAGAAAGTTTCTTTCCATATTCAGCACCTTGTATCGGTACACGGGAAGCTGTCCAGGGTACAGCATGACGGAAGATTTTTCTACGAAGCTTCTGTACCCTGAACAGACTGCAGCTTGTTCCGGAACAAGGCTTGTACCGGTACAGCCATGATGGTTGTACCGGAACAACCATCGTAATTCTCTGCGGCAATAGCTGTTGTCTGTACCGGTACAAAAAAACCCTTGTACCGGTACAACAATGCAATTTTGGCTGAAAATGTATTGTTTCGAGTTTTACAAGCTCTTAGAAACTTTCTAATCAATTACAACTTGAAAATTATGATTCTAAGATCTATAATTAAGTATAAATCACCATAAACAAGATTTAAAGCTTACCTAAGCATCGTGATTCAAGTTTTGCGTGTTTTGCGTCCTTTCCGATTCTTCGAAGTCTTGGATTCTTCGATCTTCATTACTCCGCTTCGGACTTCTTCAGGACTCCGACTGACCCACGAAACTTGCCAACACATAGGACCTAACAATTCACGTATGCAATCAACTACCATTATATATATATATATATATATGCGTCAACAAGAAAGCACATTTTTCTTCGACATGTAGGCGACCTAGTCGCTTCGGTAAGCACAACCCACCTGTTATCGCGTTCCGATTGCTCGTAGTCACTTGCAATCGGCCTCCCGCGGCACCCGCCGCCCGGTTTGGCTCGAACTTGGACTCGGCCACCAAACGGCCACCCATCTGCAATCCGAAAATTATAGGTCTACAGCTTGATGCCGTGATGCCATAAATCCATTTTCATGATTTTTGGACGTCGCCTCGGCCCTCCTGGCAGAAACGAAGCTAAATCGTCCGTTTTCCCCATAACTTCGCGTAGGCTCGACGAATCGCCGTACCGACTTCGCCAACGCGTTCGGGTACCTAGCAATTAGGTCGACACATGATCAATTTAGATCAAACCCTCATACACATCAAAACCCCAATTTAGAGCCCTAGATTCCAACTAGGTAAAAATCCATCTTTAAATCTCTAGATCTAGAATTTAACACATATTTAGCATGCTAGGATTCCAATTAAACCCATTCTAGAGATCAAAATCTATAATCTAGAAAGCTACCATGGGTGATCTCAAGGAGCTTACCTCAAGCTAGCTCTACTTGGTCCAGAAGAAGAAGAAGAAGAAGTGGAGCTCCTTCCTCAAGCCTTTTCCTCCACTTCCTCCTTCTCTTGCTTCTTCCTTAGAGAGAGAGAGAGAGAAAGAGCCTTAGAGAGAGAAAGAGAGGTGTTTGGGGGTTTAGAGTGGAGAGAAATGAGAGGAGACAAGTCTCTCCCTCTCATATAGCCTTCACTAGTGCAAAAATTGCCAAAAGACCCCTCAACAATGCAATTAGTGCACAGCCCGCGCAGGGCATTTTCGGGCTATGGGGACCGGTCCTTGCATGAGGGACCGGACCTTGAGGGACTGGTCCTTGGCCGAGGGACCTGTCCCCGTAGGTCTAAAATTCCAGACTTATCCAATTTTCAGCATTTTTCATTTCTGCTCCGTTTTTGCTCGTTTGACCTTCGATTCTTTTCAAATCGAACCGAGACTCTCCAAACATATTTTCGAGCATATTTTCATCATCTTTTCACACGCGCTAATGCCGGATTTAATTCTTGGTCCAACATAGCCTTTCGGGTTCCGTTTTCGCGCCTACGCACACCGAAACGCCCGAATGCTCCCGAACTTCATTGAACTTCACCGGAACCATTCAAATGGCTTTCCAACTAAATGTACACTGTAACTTCATAATTTTAGAAGTACGGTACCTTATAGGAGGTCTCCGCCTCCTCAGCATCAACTGTCGTGGTCACCTCGACCGACATGGAGCGAATCTTCGGCATCACAAGCTACAACATACATAACATGCGTAAGTTAAAACAACCCACACCAACATAACCCCACTCATAGAAATAAAAACCCTAATTAAGCAAAAGTAATGAAGTGAGCCCTAATTGTCCCCTGATGTCACGTTGTCGACCGCCAACGTGACTTTCCATGGATATAGAAGTTGCACACTTCGATCAAACTCCAACTATTCGGAGTTAAAGACACAATCCAACTATGCTGCTTACGCCAAAAGTCACAAAAGACCCGTCTCTCAAGTTCCTAGTCTTTATAGTCCAACCAGCTTAAGGTTTGCTAGGTCCACTAAAACTCAACCCTAAGCTCTGATACCAATATAATCTGTTATGTCCGAGCCCCAGCGGAAGCCTACCTGGCACGTGCACAGTCCTGTCGTGTACACAAGGCACCCCTCGGTGTACACAAAGCGTCTACAACAACAATGTGAGAAAGAAAAAAGTACACATCCTACACAAGGTAATCAAAGTATAATAGCCTAACAATTAATAAAAATTAAGCTAACTATTACCATCAAATAATACATCACAAGATGATTTATAAATTAAATACAAAAGGGTACAACTCATGACTACAAGATGGTCTATATTCAAAAATACACATTTCGCTACAAAAATCAAAAGAAAGATGTCATGGTCCACCTAAAGCAACACCGAGAGGCTCTAGTTAGTCGTCACACCGGTACTGCGATCCCTAGCCTCTCTCGCTGTGGAAGGCTTTGTAATAAAAACATAAAACCAATGGGGGTGAGAACTATTAAACAATAATTCCCAGTAGGTAAATCGCCAAGAAAAGCGAATTACACTACTAGATCAACTGAGGCAAAGATAGACTATAGCTAAAATTTAAAATATAGATATAGTAATTGAAATAAAAAGGTTCAAATACTATAATGCGTCTAAATGATTATGTCGATCAACATGTATGTAGTTCTACTATCATCGTACTTACAAGTGTAAATGGTCAAATGTACAAACATAACTACCATGTATGCATCAACTAGGTGTGATGTACAATTGTCAAGTTCAATAAACTTTCTCCCAATTATAGGTCACTCACATGAGATAACGTCCCGGCTTGTACCATGCCTAATGGTCCCGTAGTAGTCAACATTCCTCCTGTAGGAATGAGCATCGCCCACAGCATCCCACTTCGGTGCGCAATCCCGCACGGGCAAGTATGATGTCACAAAGGCTAAATTCTGGAGTGTTGGCTTGTAGGGAACGACCCTGTAATACACTGGATCTTAGCAAATTGCAAGATTCGAGTGTTTGATCTGTGTGTGGAGCCTTTCCACAGTTTTTGGATGGTCGTTGATAGTGTTCCGACCCCTGGCACGCACCCCGAGGATGTTGGTTTGAAGCTTGGTACCAAAAATCCCAAAATTGGAATTTTTGGTCAGCTCTCGGGTAGCCTGCAGCAGGGCTTGTACCGGAACAAGACTGACCCTGTACCGGTACAAGGATTGATGGTTGTACCGGTACAGCCATCGGGCTTGTACCGGTACAGAGCCGCAGACCGCGCGACCCGAGCCTCGGGTTTGCATTTTCGTCGGCCTTGTACCGGTACAAGAACCCATGTACCGGTACAAGGAGGCAGATTTCGTGCAGTTTGGTCTGCAGGGGGTTTTTCGCGATTGTGANTAAATACATCTACTCTTCTTATATGATATAGCTACTCATCTTATATGATATAGCTAGTCATGTGGTTTCAATACAAGTTCATATATCTTGATATGCATGTTATTATCACATAATCCTCTACTATATAGAGAATGCTAGCTTTCATGTATGGATGATTATGCCATATGCTCCAAAAATTTTATGTTGTCAAGAATGGCATACCAAACCATCTAATAGGTCCTATAACATGATATGAGACATAGGAGAAGTTCACCTATTTCGGTGAGATCAAACCCACCGGATGACCGCTGAAAACTCGATCATTTCACAAATGAAGTTACACCCTAGACTTCTTGCACCATAAGAAAATTTTTCATAGGGTTACAAGTTTCTAAAAAGCTCAACACGAAATTCACCAAAATTCCAAGTGAAAATAGGTAAAAAATACTTTAGATCAAGTAAAACTTGCTCAAAGTCTAAATCAATGCAATGAAACTTTAAAACCAACCTAAAAGTGTGTTCTATACTCATCAATTTAATTCCAAAAGCTTCCAATAAGAAAACTCCAAAATAAACTCTAGTTTCTACAAAACTAGATTTTCTACTAAAATTTCTTGCAAAACTCACAAATAAAGGATGGAAGAATGTTACTAACCTCAATTCAAGCTCAAAACTAAGTTATGAGAAGTTAGGGTTGAAGTCCAAGCCTCAAACAAGTTCCTTCCTTCAATTCAGAGCTCCTCTTCAAGGCCTAGATGCTTGCACCCATGGAGGAGATGAAAAAAAGAAGATAAGCCCAAGGTTATACGGATTAGAAGGTCGAAGGATCCAAAGTACAAGCAGGGAGAAACTCACCTCTCCTCCTCTCTCCAGCTTCAGCCACAATGGCAAAAAAGGGGAGTAGGTGTACTTCTGCATGATGTAACAGAATCCCCCAAAACCCATCCAAAAGCCAAAAATTACAAACTGTACGGAATAGTCTCTACATCGTTGAGTACCGGTACGCGGTTTGGAGAACCCGTACTAGAGCAGTTTCGGTACCCAGGAGTTCAACTCAGCTAAATTCAAACGTTGGAATTTTCGATTTCTATTGCGTTCCGGTACCCGCTCGAAAAAGTACCGGTACAACTTGGTCTAACATCGATACTCAGCCGAATTCCGCAAAACCCGAGAGCTGACCCAACCCTTATGCAACAGGGTTCCAATACAGAGGCTTGGTACCGATACACAATAGCCAAAAGTGCGTTTTTTACAGATTTTGACATTCGAAGCCTGTTTTCATGCTAATTAAGCTTCGAAACATCCCCAAGCTCTCCAAACTCAAACAAGACTCTCAAAATAATATAAAATACCATTCCTTCACTAGAACTCTGCAATTTGCTGAAATTCAGTGCATTGTACACACAACTCTATTGCTACTAATTTATTTTTGATGGTAGACCCTCCAAATTGATGATCGGCACCGTTGGACATGCTCTAGACTACTTGAAGTATCTAGAAATTAAAATTTTAAATCTTACAATATTAAAATACGAATGCGATTCCACAAAAGGGTTTTAACAGGATAAATACATATTTAAGATATACTATCAAGTAATAAATAAAATAAATTAAGTTTATATCATCTGCTAATATAATATTTACACACACATAACAAAAATTAATTTTACATTATTATATATACATATATATATATATATATGTATATATATATATATATAGAGCTAGGCTCCTATGCTTTCGAAAGTACGGAGGCCTCCGTGCTTGTAAGTTATTTTTGATGAAGGGACATCCGATTCAGCAATCGGTTTCGTTAGATACGATCTATGCTATTGGAACTATCTAGAAACCAATTTTTATAATTTTTTGACTTCGTTTGCCTAGTGAACGAGTGGTCTTAAAATGAACGGCTGAAAATAAAAATCTCATAAAAAAGGTGATAAAGGGCTCAAATTTCAAATCGGAAGTATTGTTCTTACTCTTGATATTAAGTAGAATTTTTTATTAAATTTTCATGTAATCTGGATACTTCTATACTGTTGAACTTAAAAAAGTGCCACATCGGCCGTTAAAATAGTCATTTTTGAGACTCTATGATCGCTTGGTTAATGATGTCAAAAAATTATGAAATTTGGTTTCTAGATAGTTCCAATAACATAGATTATGCCTAATGGAGTTGATCGTCAAATTGGATGTCCTATCATCGAAAACAACTTACAAGTACGGAGGCCTCCGTACTTTCGAAAGTACNGCCTATGCCCACTGCCACTCTACCTGCATCTGACTCAGCTTAGGCCGCTGGGCTCACGGGTTGACATATCCAACCACTTTTTCGGAAAAGAACACCTAGCCGCAGTGGATCAGACCGCTGGTGTTCGTGAAATGTGAATGAGTCTCGGGCGATCAATGCTAATATACTCAATAGCCAACCGTCGGCAACTAGCCGACAATCACCACCCCTTGGGGCAAATCGACCAATAGGTCATCGAACCATAAGGAATACGAGTACCGACCACTCAGGTCAACTAGGATGGAACAACTCAACATCCTTCCAAAGGAATGCAAGTATCGACTGCTCAATGTCAACTAACAGATATGCACACGAACCGACAAATAGGTCATAATACGGAATACATGAAACCGACTGACTAGGCCACAAGAATGTCAAATCACGAATCAGTGTAATCTATAATCAGCCGTCGGCAACTAGCCGACAATCCTACCCCTCAAGGCACACGAACCATATAGGTTATCAAATAGCCTAACCGACCAAGTAGGTCACAATAACAAATGCAGTAAACCGACCAAATAGGTCACAGATACGAAATACCAAAACCGACCAACCAGGTCACAGATATCACATGCAGGTAAAACTACTCTACTCCTCCTCATGATACTAAACATGGAAACAACCGAGAGAGTATAACGGAAACAACATGGGTGCAAGGCTCAATATATAATATGCAATAATAACAACAGGAGGACAAAGGTAAGAGGATATCATCGAGCGTGCACCACTGTACCGACTTCGGATTGAAGTACCCACCTGTACGTATATGGTACTAGCCTTCCAACTGCAAAGGAAGTCACAACCAGACCTACGAAGGGTCCAGCGGGTTAGAATCCAACCCACAAACACAAAACTCTAACTCACCAACCCTACCAATAACCCTACGGGAATCGGTTTCCCAAAACCGATTGCCGAACATGCCGGAAGTCCCGAAAATTGCATCGAGACTCTGCCGGGACCCACAAACTGTCCCGGGACTCACCGACTACTGCTACGAGTCACCCGCTGCCACTAAACACATGTTTTCGTGTGACTTGGTAGCAAAAGCACAATCTCACTTCTAAACGATTATCATCTGATAATCATTCCGATCCGGGTTCCCAGAAGTGTCCAATTCGACACCGGAACCCACCGTCGCTCACCCGTCATTTCCAAACCCTCAAAATGACGTGGGTGACCAGCCAACAAGGCTTAGCGATGACATAAAAAGTCACAAGGCACCGTCGGAATAATTCTGAACCGAAAACGCATTCCGTCGGCGGATTTTGCCGACAAACGCACCAGAAATCAATTTTCAATTTCCGCAAGAGCCTGGGGCCTTGGACAATCAATTCAGAGGTCACCCACTGCCCACACACGCTGCCACCAGCGACCACCAAATGTACAATTGCATAGAAACCCCCGCGACAACATAAAATCACATTATTTCATGTGATTATCCGGGTTTTATGGCCCGACAATGCAAACCGAGGATCTTCCAGCCTGGCCGAGACACCCACTGACAAGTCTCGATGTG
The DNA here is from genome assembly GCF_001540865.1 of Ananas comosus. NCBI lineage: Eukaryota > Viridiplantae > Streptophyta > Magnoliopsida > Poales > Bromeliaceae > Ananas > Ananas comosus. The sequence continues at coordinate 6,017,539 of NC_033629.1, forward strand.
CCGGAGGCCGTGCTCACACTTCGGAGCACTGCCGGCCACTGTGGCAAGCACACGAGCGACGCGAAAATCAGCGAAGCAGCGCACACAGCGATTAGATCGCGTCAATCACTCAAACCGGGGCATCTCTGACCCCAACGGAGGTGAGCATGATGTTCAGCACGAAACAAGGATCATCGTGCTCACTTCCACAGTTATCGAGGTGCCTTCGGATCGCCGGAAAAGCGACCGGAACCCCAAGACAGTGTGCAGATAAACTAAACAAGGCTTACCAGACCAGTGGGAGCACTGGTTGGTCGCCGGCGGCCGGACGGCAGGCGCTCCGGTAGGGGACCGGTGAGGCCGGTCAGTGGGGATCGGTAAGGCCGGTCAGTGGGGGCCGGGGCACCTGCTGGCTGGCAGGGGGAGGCGGCCGATAGCGCGGCGACAGAGATCAAACCCGAGAGCTTGGCCTCGAGTTCACGGGCGATGGCGGCCGGGCGGCGGCCCCGGGAGCTCTGGGGAGGCGGCCACCGTTGCGCCCCGCTGTGGGCGGCGGCGAGGCGCAATGGCTGAGCTAACTCGGCCTCGGCTCGCGCTGAGTCTGGACAGCCGTAGGGAGGGAGAGCAGCAGCCAGCGGCTTCGGGGACAACGGAGATGGTGAGCGGCGGTGTGCGGGATGTCGCCGGCAGTCCAGGAGGGCAAGGCAGCCCACCACAAAGCGACAGCAACTCGCGGCCGCGAGCTGACCCGAGCTCGGCCCGAGTTGTTGCAGGTGGCCGTGGATGGGCCCCAGCGGCGCCGGCGGTACACTCGGACGGCGGGGGCCGGCGAGGATGACGCCGGAGGTGAGTCACGGCCAGAGGATGAAGACTCCAAGGAATTAGATGTTCCCTGAGTTCCACGGCCAAGGTAGAGGCAAGATGAAAAGAGAAAGGTTGTAGGGAGGCCGATGAGAGGTTTTCCGGCGGCCGGGGATGCTCGCCGGCGGCCGGGGCGCGCGCACGGCATGGGTATAGGTGAGTGGGTGTCGGCTAGGGTTAGCTGGGGGAGTAGGGTTGGCTAGGTCTAGGGTTTTGTGCAAGGAAACCCTAGCTGCCACTTATTTACAAAATGTATTCTTGCAGAAAACCCCCCTCAAAGCTAATTATTTACAATCCAGCCCTCTTCCAGCGCGTGTATTTTGCATACCAGCCCCTCGACGTTCGAAATTGCGCAAAACGACACATAAAATATTAGGTTTATCACAATTTCCCCGCTTTGCCAATTTCGACCCCACAACGAACGTTTCGCTATTCCCAAAGATCCGTCCGTCAGATTTCCGATCGGATCACCCCAGCACGTTTAGCATGACTGGGGCATCGAATCTAGCGTTTCGTTTCATCCGATTTGGTGGCCGATTTGCGACTAAACCTATCCACTCTCCAACATTCCAAAACTACACTTAAATATGTGTAAAACCTATAAACTCCCTTTTTCTCGAAAATCGTGCATTAAATCTAAAATCCGTCAGTGCCATGAGTTCCAGAATAGACGAACCATTCAAAATGAGCTATTGAACTGCTATGAACGGAGTCTGATACGTGCCGGAAGCCAACTCTACACCGTGGCCTCTCAGGAAAACTGGGTTACTCTTCACTTTAATTGAAAACTAAAGATCGCGCAAAATCTCCGTTTTAACTCGTTTTTCCCTGAAAATTGACGAGTGCTTTTGTAATTAAAATACACACAAAAACATTGTTAACAGAGAGTTTAGCCACACAATCAAAATCTAAAGTCCTTACATGGCCATCCTGATTTATATGATTTTTCGAAGAAACTTCAAATATCCCCCTTATGGTTTCACTCTTTCTCACTTTAGTACCATGTGGTTTAAAATGTATCAAGTTAGTATCTTGTGGTTTCACATTTTCTCACTTTAGTACCCTGTGGTTTAAAATATATCAAGTTAGTACCCTGTGGTTTTAGTTTTTTCTTAATGAAATATTAAACCACATGGTACTAAAGTGAGAAAGTGCGAAACCATAGGGTACTAACTTGATATATTTTAAACCACAAGGTACTAACTTGATACACTTTAAACCGCACGGTACTAAAGTGAGAAAGAGTGAAACCACAAGGGGGATATTTGAAGTTTTTCCTAAAGTGAGAAAATGCGAAACCACAGGATACTAACTTGATACACTTTAAACCACATGGTACTAAAGTGAGAAAGAGTGAAACCACAAGGGGGATACTTGAAGTTTTTCCTAAAAATAAAATTTACACACAAAAATTGAGTGTACACTTTTGTTTCTCTTAAGAAGCAACTGCAAACCGGAAAAAAAATGAATAAATACAAGCACCCAAAACACAAATATTTTTCAACCACATGCTGGATAAATCCATTTCAACAAATTAAAAATAACAATGCTATCTATACAACCAAAAAGTGAGTGTAAATCGTACATACCATCTATTCAAATATATATATATATATATATATATATATATATATATATATAGAGTCCAGCTACTATACTCTTATGAGTATAGAGCCTCTTGTACTCATAAGTTTTTAGCCGTTAAATCTACCCTTTAATCATTTTCACCCGTTAGATTATACTATTTAACCAACCACCCACTCAACCCTAGGGGGCCCACTACCAACCTAACCGTAACCACTTNCTCCGTTGCCACCTATTTCTTTTCGATGATAGAGTCTCCAAATCAACGATCGGCACCATTGAATATGATCTATACCACTTGAAGTGTTTAGAAATCAAATTTCATACATTTTCGATATTATTCTTTTATCCGTCCAGTGGACACAAAAATGAACGACTAAAAATGAATATTCTTTAAAAAATGATGATAGAAGTCTTGTAGTGTCACGCCCGGGTACTAGCGGAAGCATATCCGGTACGTGCACAGACCCGCCATACACCTGCAGTATATAAGGCTTCTACAAGAAGCAAGTCGATAGGAAGAAGNACACCCTCCCTCCCTGCCTGTGCCCTCCCCCGACACCCTCCCTGCCCGCTCGCCCTCCCTCGCCGCCCGCGTTCCCTGCAGACTCTCCTCTCCCTCTCGGTACGGAAAGGCCGACACGCCGCGCGCTCACGTCGTCCCTCCCTCTCCAATGAGGTACGACCCTCTTTTTTTTTTCCTGATTTATTTATTTTTTATTTTTTTTTGTTTTCCCAACCCAAAAATTAGATCTATAAATTTTTGTTCAGAAATTGTATAAAATATTTTTGAATTGCAAGTTTTTTTGTTTTCACAGTTTTTCGAAACAGCAGTTTTTTTATTTATTTGTCTTTATATATATCTGGAAATCGGAAAAAAATTTAGATTTGTTGAACCTTGATTTTTAAACGAGATCTTTCATAAGAATTTTTATTTTAAAAAAATGTCAGATGTTGTTTAATTATTTTCTTCAAAATCTGATATCCGAAAATTTTGAAAATCTTTAAAAAATTTTGAAAAATCTGAGAGTTATTATTTCTTCTATAAAAAATTTGAGAGTTATTATTTCTGAGAGTTGTTATTTCTTTTGAAAATCTTTAAAAAATTTGAAAAACGTTTGAAATCTGAGAGTTATTATTTCTTTTCTTAAAAATCTGAAAATTTTGAAAATTTTGACAATCTTAAAAAAACTTCAGATGTTGTTTTATTTATTTCACAAACTTTCTTTTCTTGTACAAAATGTTTATGAAAATAAAAAAATTTCAGATGATGTTATAAACCTTGATTTGTCCCTAATGCTTTATTTCTTTTCTTGAAAATAAAAAAATTAAAAATCTGTTTGTTTTACTTATTATTTCTTTTAAATTCTGAAAAATTTAAACTTCAGATTTGAAGTAGATTATTTGCGAGATTCTTTTAATGTAATTTTTTTAATAAAACAATAGTTCAATTATAATTATAATAAGTTTACCATTTTTTGTAGATTATTAATGGTGAATTCTTCTGAAGATAGGCCAGTTTTGTGTAAATAAATGTAACGAGATAGGCATTATTCGATCTTCACAACAATCTAGAAGTAAAGGAAGACAATTTTACGGTTGTCGCAAATATGGAAAGGACAATGAAAATTACTGTAATTTTTTCATGTGGTGCGATAAGAAATCAATGATATTCAAAGAATGTTTGGAAGGAGGAAGTTCAAATATTTCACAGTTAAAGAAAAATTCGGCGTTTGAATCAGCAGCATCTCCTAAAAAACAATCAAATGAAAAGATGCTTCAAACCATAAATAACAATCTAACGATCTTGTCTGAGCAAATAGAGAGCTTGAAAACTAAAGTTGCGGAAGTTTCTACGAGGACAACAGTATTGACGGAAAGAATCGAAACGGAAAGAAAGATATTTATTGTATTTATTTTAGCAATTCTCTATGTTAAAATTCTATTCTCTTAGAAAGTAAAAAAAAATGTATGAAAAGAATTGATACTTGCCATTTCAGAAGTGCTCTTATGTTTACAAAAGTATTTACTGCTCATGATATAGTGCTCTTATGTTGCCATCCCCTTTCAGATGTTGTGATAAACCTTGACATGACCCTAATGCTTTATTTCTTTTCTTAAAAATAAAAAAAAAATTGTTTGTTTTAGTTATTATTTCTTTTAAAAATCTAGAAATGAAAGGAAAGTGGAGTGAGAGTGCAATCCATGAATTAAACCAGAGAATCTTGTGCATTGCTAGCTTTGCCATCCACATGAGAATTATTAGAATCAGTGACCTCACAGGCTTCTGTGTCAACATAGAACTCTCATTAGCCTATTCTTCTATTTTGACTTTGTACATATCTAAGCTGATAAACAAATCCAAATTCTCCTCAATGAGTTGCTCAAAATGAGTTCATGTTTCTTTTACATTTGACTCCAATTGCTTATTCTTATCAAATGCAAGAAGCAACCTCTCCTATTTTTCCAACAACAAAGAAGCAAGTTTTGAATTCCCACTGTACAGAAAAGCTTTCTCCTCAAATTTTGTATTCTCCAGCTGTAAAGCTTCCAATAAAGTTCTACAACTAGCTAGTTCAGCTGAAACACTTTCAATTTCTTGTTGGGAGAATTCCAGTTTGTGCTTCAATTTCATTAGGCCACTTCCTTTTATCTCTCCATTCAAATTCACCAGAATTAGAAGCAACGAGGCAATAAAACGAGAAACAAATTGAAATCCAATTCAATTCACACTATTCGGACACAGGAAATGAAAGCAATTTCACGATTTGGGGCATAACGAAGAGATCCCATTTGCTTATTCTCACTCGATGATTCAAAACCCTCAAAATTAGAAACAACAAATCATCAAATAAAGAAACATATTAAACAAGCACTATGCAAATGTCCAGTACATAAAAAGAGCAAGTTGATTGAAACAAAACATACATGCTTCACATAATCCATACAACACAACAAACAAAACATACATGCTTCAAATAAAATAATCCATACAACACTACAAACAAAACATACATGCTTCAAAAAAAATAATCCATACAACACTACAAACAAAACATACATGCTTCAAATAAAATAATTCATACAACACTACAAACAAAAACATAGATGCTTCAAATAATCCATACAACACTACAAACAAAACATATATGCTTCACAAAATATAGTGCTTTCAAGATTCTTCTTCATTTGTTGCTTGAAGGCTCTCACTAGAATTTTCTTTAATAGATAGTGCTTTATCAATAATCTGCAAATCACAATATTTGTTAATATTATGTGAATATAGAAAAGAAAAAAAAAATTTGACAAAGTAAACAAGATAACTGTTATGGTATTGAAACTAAAAAAAAATGCTACCTCTTTGCATGTCCTAATGTTATGTCCTTTTTTACCACACTGCTTACAAGTTCTTGATATCCTTGCTTTCTTTTCAATTGGTGACTTAATCCTTTGTGGTTTTCTTCGTCCTTTACATTGCGAGTGAGGAGGATCTTTAATTGTGTATTGGTTAAGACTTGATTGTGAAATTAGGGTCCTGTCTAGATCATTTGAAGGCTTTTCATTTGTTCCTTCATCAATTTCTATTGCCTGATTAATTGATGTTAGCACATCAACTCCTCTAATTATCCAACATGCATTTTCATATAACTTAAGACTTTTAGATCCTTTAAAGATAAATTTTTGCGTCTCTAATATAAGCGAATCAAATCTCCGCGACCGACAAAATGAGGACCCATCACTCATTTCTAGAGAATTAGTGGATGTTCCTTTTTTGGCATTCTTAGTCCACCTTTTTAGAATATATCTAGAAGGAATGCTATACATTTCAATATGATGCATTACTTTAAGTGCATGAGCACATAGGAGACCATAAAATTCAAACAACTTACAAGTACAAGATACAATATCATCAGACCTTACAACTGTCACAGTATATGTGCACATTCGTTGTTTTGAAGTAGAAGGTTGTGAAATCGAACTGATCTTGTACAACTTATCTTTTTCCAATTCAACCAACTTGTAACCTGTTGTAGCTCTTAGTTGAACCTTGAATTCTAAAAAAATCGTTTTGGTATAAATGGAGCGTGCATTTTTCTCAATTGGATCATCTGACCATAAAGAAGGCTCTCCATCATTTGTCATGAAATCTTCCATGTCCTCTGTCTCATATTGATTGTTTGACATTTTTTCGAACTGAGTGACAAATTTGAATATTGACGTGTGTGAATCTAACCATATTTTTGCCACAGCATTCATACTTTCGCTACACTGTGAAGTGGACATATTCGCAAAAAAAGTATCACGAAAATATACAGGAATCCATTGATACCGAATATTCCATAACAATCGAAGGTGGTTATTTTCATGTAGTTGATACTTATCAATCATTGTTGCCCACGCATTCTCAAATTCCTCCACAGTTAAACTACTATTTATACATTCTTTTAAATCATTCTCAAAGCCATCTTTTGAGCTATATAGCACATTGAAATGTTCCTTTGCTTTTCTCATCACATGCCATTGACAACACCTATGAATGGTAGTTGGAAAGACTATCTCAATAGCTTTCTTCATAGCAGGATCTTGGTCGGTGATAATAGCTTTTGGATTTTTACCATACATAGCTTTCATCCATGTTTCAAACAACCAACAAAACGTGTTAGCAGTCTCATCCCTAATGAGAGCACACCCAAAAAAAATAGACCGAAAATGATGATTAACTCCTATAAAGGGAGCAAATAGCATACTATATTTATTCGTCATGTAAGTTGTGTCAAAAGTGATAACATCACCAAAATGCTCATATGCCATTCTAGATCTTCTATCTATCCAAAAAATATTTCGTGCTCTTTGTTGGTCGTCAACATCAACAGCATAAAAAAATAATGGGTCCTTTTCTTGGAGTTCACGAAAGTAGTTTAGAGCACTTGCCACATCTATTCCAACAAGTTTTCTATGTTTTTCGACAACCTCATTACTCAAATCCTTGCGAATGAAGTGAATATTATGTCTTCCTCCTTCTTTTGCTTCCAATAAAGACATAATTTGGGAAGCAAAGATATTTTGCTCATTTAACATATGAATCAAATCTTTTTGTTCTTTCGTGATGTTACGATGCGATCGAAAGAAACGAGTTTTAAAAGGACTAGCTATCAACTCATGATTATGTTCATTAGCAACCACCGCTATCACCCACTTTCCTCGATCATCTATTTTCAGCACAACATGTGCCTTACAATTAGTACGTCTGTTGGAACAATCCTTTTTGGGTGTATGGCTACCTTGAGATTTTTGGTGTTCACTTTTATCTTGAGATGTAGGTTTAGAATGACCGGCTTTGGAGCAACAATAGGTTATAGATGTGATGACATCATCCTGTTTTCTTGTCTTGTAATGGGTTTGTTTTCTTATACTAAACCCGATTTTAAAAGCATAATCATTGTAGAACTTTTCAGCTTCCTCTATACAAGTGAACTCTAAACCAACACGTAGCTCATCATCGGAATATTTGCTCATATTCGATATTTGATCATTAGCAACTATTTCTTCAATTTCCTCATTCACCTCATCTCTAACATCAAGATTACACATTGAACTGAGGAATCAATAATAGAGGCATGTTCCATTATTTAACTAACTCCTACAAAAATATCTAAAGTTAATATTCTCAATGACCTCAAACAATAGGAAAATAGAAAAAAAATTTCTTCATTTATAGTAACAATGTGGATACACTAGTTCTATTGAATCAATAATGCATTCAGTGAGAAAAAATAAATTACAAGAACTAGATAAAAGAAAACCAACCATAAATGATGAAATAATAACTCTCAGATTTTTAAATTTTTCAGATTTTCAAACATATTTTTTTAAAATTTTTAGATTTTTAAAAGAAATAATAACTAATAAAACAAACAGATTTTTATTTTTTTTTATATTTAGGAAAAAAAATAAAGCATTAGGGACAAACTGTAACATACCAGATTTTGGTATAAAAATAAAAATAAATAAAAATAGTGTGAGAAACTATTTTTATTGGATTNATAATGTAAGTTGAAGGTTTATGTTAGGCTAAATCGTACTAATAATGTTGAACTAAGAAAAGTAAAAGATGTTAGGATTCGTTCAGCTGAGTCCCATGGCGATAGAGATCAGAGCCACCATCCCGCGATTGATACTACGATGCGGGAGCGGAGCGCGGCGGCGCGGCGAGTGCACACTTGGACATTGTGGGGTTTTGGTGCACCCCACTCTTGGTTGAGGTACCAAGGGTCACCCATGCCGGTGGATTCCCTTTTCGAGCTGGTTATCCAGGTTCCCTCCGTTGACGTTCAATCAGGTTATTTGTCTATCTATATATAAAACTAATACGTTGCTTATTTTGGTACGTAACGGAGTGCTTACGTTATACTTCTAGTACGTTACTACGCTGATATGTTAGTTGATCATTAAGTTAGCTAATGATGAAAGTAGGTTAACTGTAAATTCCAAAAGACAGTAAATGGTAAAATTAGTATTTCAAAGTAGATAGAAATGTTTCGATTGGCGGGCTGAGCCAGAACTCAGTTAGCAGACGCCTCATGGCGTGTTTCGGTCCGGGCTCCGCTTCCTGCAGAGTGAACGTGGAGCCGGAATTTAGGGGAGTTGATCCTATAGTGATATCAAGTATTCAAATAATGGGTTAGTGAACCGATTGGGCTTCAGTATTTGGGATGTAAAATGTATGAATGTGAATGCTTGTAATAACAAGATTATGTTTTTGATACTTCCTTATGCAATCTTTGCTTGAAATGTGTTCCTGGTTGGAACTTTGTACATTGTATTGATTGCGACGCCTTGAATGTATAGGGGAGACTCTGTCCGTGGTACCGGGGAAACCCTGTCCGTTCGGCGGTCTGTCGGCGTGCCCGAAACCGGCCAAATAGGCGGGCTCGGGGCGTGACACAAACCCAGATTTCAAAATCACACAAAATGCACAACCTATGGTTTTTGAGCTTCTACGGTTTGGAATTTACAATCAAAAGTTCAGGGAAGTGAATCTAGGGTTTGTAATGAGATAATTGGTGATGGCTCAGGAAAATTATACTGAAAAAAGAAAAAATTTTAACTAGGGTTTCTAAATTATGATAGGCACAAAAGTGAAAAACCCAGGTTGTAGAATCACATAAAACTCTCACAAAATGCACAATCTAGGATTTGAAAACCCCAGCATTTATAGATTAACACATCAACACCCAAACAAGAAAAAACAAAAGAAAAGATTTTTCAATTTTTCAACACAAAAAAGAAAAATTCACAACACGAATAAGCAATCCAAGCAAGCAATTTGGCCCCAGCACCCAAATTCAAATGGGTCAAAAAAGAAAAAAGAGGAAAGCAAAAGTGCCAACTCTAGGGTTTCCAAAAAAAAAGGGGAAAAAAGAGGGTCGTACCTCGTTGGAGAGGGAGGGGCGACGCGAGCGCGCGGCGTGCCGGCCTTTCCGTACAGAGAGGGAGAGGAGAGTCCGCAGGGAACGCGGGCGGCGAGGGAAGGTGAGCGGGCAGGGAGGGTGTCGGGGGAGGGCGCAGGCAAGGGAGGAGGGTGTGGGAGAGAGAGAGGGAGAGAGAGAGAGAGAGAGAGGGGGTTTACAATGGGGAGCGAGAACACGAAGAGAGAGAGAGAGAGGGTTACAATAGGAGGGATGAGAGAGAGCGCCAGTTTACAGAACCTTTTCCGTTAACGCTCCTTTAAGTCACGGCACGAATCTTAAAGCCATCCAATGGTAAAAAATCCACTAGCACAAGGCTGGCTGTGCTAGTAATAGCACACCAGCCTAACTCTATATATATATATATAGGCTGGGGCTACTATACTTATATGAGTATAGAGTGAGAGAGAGAGAGAGAGAGAGAGAGAGAGAGAGAGAGAGATATATATATATATATATATCAGGCCGATGATAACATTATATAATTTTGAAACCCAACGTTACAGTTGAAACGAGACCTTCAAGTTTCACCTCAAACTTAACCTACACGTAGTAAGGGCTCACTAAAACCTCCACACCCTTACTAAAGACCTCCATTAACTTATAAGCCCATGTTTAGCCCGCGCTTTACTTGAACTTTCACCTAAAAACTTAATACTGTGATTGAAACTGGATGCGCTAGTTTCACTCCATACTTACAATTAACATCATAGAGGCTTAATAAAACCTTCACGCTCCTATCAATTACCGTTTAAAGCCTCTACGAATCTACATTTTTACAGCCTAAAAATTAATGTAACGATTAAAACTGGTTTAATTAGTTTTATTACGGTTTTACTTTAATCTAACGAAGGCTCGATTTAATCATCGAACACCTCCACATAATCATATAAAACCTTCACAAACCTCCCTGAGCCTCACTCGATCTGCGCGGTTTTCCCGACGTTAACGACGACGATCCGACGACCAATCACGTCCCTGACTAAACATTTAAGACGTCCCTGACTAAACACTTGGACGTCCCTGACTTGACGCTTGACGACGTGACGTTACGTTGAAGTCAGAAAACTCCCCAATTTCACGTTAAAAAACCAGAATAGTGAATTGGGGTCCCATGGATGTCGACGATGCATAGGATCTAGGGAGAGAGAAGTAAAGAAAAGTAGAGATAGAAGAAGAGAGATAGAGATGTTTTGGATCCAACCACCTCAACCTTCCTTTCACTTCCCACTACTAAAGTCGACACTTCTTCTAAAAATTCGTCCTTTTAGGTCGATTCCTCCGTATCTTGAACTCTATTTATTGACCAAAGACATTGTTGGGGCTTCTTATTTACCATCTTCATTATCATCATCATCATTAATCGTACCCTCTCATCATTTTTACAGTTGAAATGTTTCATCTCGTCTCTTCACTGTCGTCCTCCAACCACTCCTCACTCGAGCCGCCTCGCTAGGCCGCTCTTCCGTGAACCCGCCTTGAGGTCGCCGTTCCGCGGAAGCTTCCCCGAGTCCGCTCGAGCTGCCTTAGGTACAGCAACCCCGCCTCCTCTTTCGACCGCCTAACCCGCCAGCCTAATGGCCTAGCCCGTATTTTGCGCTTGGGTTCGGGGCGGCCCAGCGCCTACTACGCTTCTTCCTCCTCAGGCCGTGGGCGGATGGGTGAATGGCCGTGATGGCCCATCCCTCCGGGTCTCTCCAGCGGGTTGTTGGGCTTACCGTCGGGTCGGGTAGTCGTAGAGTAAAACAGTGAAACGATGAATCGGGAGTTTCTAATACCTTAAAGGTGATGTCAAATTCAGGATTCTTCATATTCATGCTCTTACATACCGTTTGTCTCCGTAGCTACTTTACTTTATAACGAATAGAAGAAGGGGTTAGGAAGAGATTTGGGAAGAAACGAAGATTCGAGGGATTAAGAGGAGAGAGAAGAGATGAAGATTAGGGATAGGAGTAGAGAGACATAGAGAGAGACAGAGAGAGTAAGGGTAGTAGAGGGTTAAGTGCGAGGAGTTAGGCTCCAGAGTAGCCTAGCGCTAACCCTAGTCCAACCAGTGCGGTAGTAGGGCCAATCGGTAGGTAGAGGTAGCTCCCAACGATTGTCTAGGCCGTGTAATGTTAACCATAGTCTCGCCGTGACAGGGTCCCGGCACCCGTCGTCCTTAAGTTGTCCTCGTTCTTGCAACCTCAAAGTCGTCGACACTCTTTAATGAAGCTTGTCACCTCCGCGTTGTCCATTGTAGTAGGTTAATCGTATTAATTCGTTGTCTTCCGAGTGTGCTCCCACATGGCTCCATCATCGTTCCTGATCACGACCAAGATAACGTTAATCTTGTCGTGGTCTGGAGTCTGTTCGTAGTAACCGTGGAGCCGGCTTAATGACATCGTCCACAATTAAGGTCTGGTTTGTTATCACTTCGTTAGTGTCATCGCAGGTCCCCGTTGTTAACCTTTTTTCTCGCTTTTGGCTAAGTTTAAGCTTTGGTTCTCTTCACTCTAGGGTCCCTAGCCACGACGCTATCAGCGCACTAAGGCTAAGAATCTTAACATCTCAGTCAACGCTGTATCGATGGACGCGACGCTCTTAGCCGAAGCCGACCTAGAGCTGTTTTCCTCGGCATCGCTTTAGTGTGACTAAGACTCAAAACGTGTCAAGATCGTCTCGATTAAAGACGAGCTAACACTTCGAGGGTGGACCAAGGACGCTTGTTAAGAGTTCGTCCATCTAGGGTGTAACATATCGAATCGTTTTAACCAAGCCGTGCTCCGTTGCCTAAATTTAAGTGATCATCGAACACGGTTCCGTTCTCTTCTTAATCAATGACAGGTCCCTATCTTCCGTTTTACCGATTACCTTGTTCCAACGCCGTTGTTTGGTGATCGATATTAGTTTCGAAACTTCTTCGTAATGTTTCACGAGCCCAACAATTAGTTTTCAATCTACAGAATCAACTTCGTGATGTTGTCCTTCTCCGTTCCTCCGTGCTTTAGTACTACGTCCTCTTACGGGCGTCTGTACTTGTTGAGGATCTCAACTAATCCTCGGCTAAACATGTACGATTTCCCTTTCCCTGTCATCACGTTCAAGGCTATCTCTTCTTTGTAGCCGTTGTCATGTACGGTATGTACCTCAATTCAAAGGGTCTAAAATTGCCTTGTCTAGGTTTTCCTACCAATGCTTTAACGCTCGTCATAAAACTGGTTATGGTTCAAGGACTCGTTGTTACCTATCCGTATCGCAGGTACGTGTATCTCCCACTACGTGCCAAAACCTTCGTTCGTATAAAGAAATTGGCTGGTTCCCACTTAACCTCGCTCAAAAGGCTACGTTAAACACTTTCTAAATGTCGCCGCTTTCTCCCCATGGGTTAGGCTCTTAAATCATGAACGCTCGTTTGGTTAAGATATCTCTCGACGGTTTTCTTAACACTTCGGCGTTTCTCTAGACTTTAATACCACGTCCTCCTACTAGTGTATGTACTTCGACCTTCACGTCCTAGTCTCTTTCTCACACTACTAATAGATGTCAATCTCTGGTTATCTTTTGGTCTCTATCGTACCTCGCTCGCACGATCGTTCGGTCTCCTCGACGACTTCGACGAGCGTCGTGTCGGTGGAGATGAGTTCGGACGGGTGTTACGGGGTTTACGTATGTGATGAAGTCGACTTTGACCTTTATGGTATTTTCGACAACGGTTATGTTGAGTGTTAAGGCTTCTCTCAGAATTAGAATTAGAACATCTTCCCCGACGTGGTTCACTCGTTTGTTTCTACGTTCCCGACACGCTACTTATGCCTCTCCTCATGTAGTGCCCCTTCGTTACGTTCTTATCGAGGGACGTATACAATTGTCGTGTCTTTTTCCGACTTTACCCACAACTTAGACTTTGTCGTTTTCTTCTTCTTTCCCTCGATGTTTTTCATCTACTTCCCTTACAGATACTCCGATATCCATAGTCCCTCAGTCTGTTGGTTTGGGTTAATTAAAACTTACTACTATCTTTGGATGTATCGGAGTAACTGAAGCCCTAACGTTTCCAATGGGTTCAACTTAGATGATGAAAACGTTGGAACTCTTGCTATCGTCTGACACTAGTGTTCTACGATTTGTTTTCAATAATGGGAGTCAAACGTTTCTTATTCGCTCTTGTAGTCAAGGAACGACTAAGTTCTTTTAACCCCGAGTTTCTAAGTCTGCGTCACGAACCTCAAATAACCTACTTCCTTAAATCCGTTCACGGGAAACTAGGTCCTGGATTGTTCCATTGTTAAGTATCATAACTTTTTCGAAGAGTGTACGGATTGTAGTGTTTACTTTACGGTTACCATTAGTTCGTATCTCGTGTTAATGATCGTCGAGTCGGGATATACTAATTTCGACCTCGTTGTTACCTCCTCTACGTAAGAACATATGTTTTCGATGTATCTCTTTAACTTCTACTTCCATTATTCGGTCGATGTGGTGTACCAACGTTATCTAGAAGATATAACCCTTGTTCATGTCAAAATTCGGGTCTTTTATCTGGGGAACGAATAGAGTCAGGTTATGCCTTGGTTTAAGTAATACACGTCAGGTGGATACTCTTGCTTAAGTAACGTTAAGATACCCTTCTCTCGTTAGACATAGTACGGTTCAGGAAGGGCTTTTACCTTAAAGACACCGAGCTACCTTTATTGTGAACCTTCACCTAATCGTCAATACTCTTGATGACATTCGATGTGGTTTAGTCATTAGTTGTTTTCCACCTTTAACGTTGTTACAACTCCGTCGTTTACTCTGGTGTCCTGAACGCCCAAGTTTACGATTCAGGTTAAGAATCAGACCGTCTCCAAACGATACACACCCTAATACACTTACTCATGTTCTTCGATCCTTGACACGAATTCTACGGAGTGGGTACGAGCGCTAAAGACCGGATACTTGTTCTGTTTGACGTCCTTAGACTACTTAACTAACGGATAGATTTGTTACCTAACTTAGTTTTCGTAGTTCCTTCTAGGTAGATATTCTATCTCTGTTAACGTTAATACGACCACCACCGGTGTACCCTTGTTTTACATTTTGTGTTCGTCAATCAGTCGTCCTATTTGGTACCTCTGGTGTTTGTTGATGACCTTGTCTTCCTAGTGTAACAATAGGTCGTTGATCTCGTTTTGACATTACACCCGAATTCTCGATTCTCCTTTTAATCCGAGTTTGTTACGGGTGATACCCGACAGGGGACGTTCTACCACCTTCTTTCTCGTTCAGTATGTGAAGAAACTTCTTGGTGGTTTGTTCGTTGTTGTCTCCTTTCTCATATTACGACTATTTTCTTCTTCATTTCCTCAAAAACTCCACTTTCTTGTTAATACGAACTTCAACAATGAGACACTCGTTGGATAGTACGGAGACCTTCCCATAGACTCCGAGTGTTAATTGGTTAAACCTGAAATGATATAGAGCCTCGTTTGTTCTAGCCGCCGCGCGTCCAACGTTGATGGACTACCAGGGTTTCCACTTGGGGCAGGGTTGTCTTCGGCGGAAGGTACGACGGTTGGCCTCTACAATCCGCTAACGCCCGTGTTAGCCTTCGTGGAGTTTGGCCGTGTTCCACCCCGTTCCTTTGTTCCGTCTCTAAGTTTTTTTACACGGCGCTCCCTTCGTTTACCTTCGGGATTTGGTCAAGTTGTTCAAGGTAGGAACTCCTGTTCCTACTAAAATTCCCCTCCCCTAACATTGTTGGGGCTTCTTATTTACCATCTTCATTATCATCATCATCATTAATCGTACCCTCTCATCATTTTTACAGTTGAAATGTTTCATCTCGTCTCTTCACTGTCGTCCTCCAACCACTCCTCACTCGAGCCGCCTCGCTAGGCCGCTCTTCCGCGAACCCGCCTTGAGGTCGCCGTTCCGCGGAAGCTTCCCCGAGTCCGCTCGAGCTGCCTTAGGTACAGCAACCCCGCCTCCTCTTTCGACCGCCTAACCCGCCAGCCTAATGGCCTAGCCCGTATTTTGCGCTTGGGTTCGGGGCGGCCCAGCGCCTACTACGCTTCTTCCTCCTCAGGCCGTGGGCGGATGGGTGAATGGCCGTGATGGCCCATCCCTCCGGGTCTCTCCAGCGGGTTGTTGGGCTTACCGTCGGGTCGGGTAGTCGTAGAGTAAAACAGTGAAACGATGAATCGGGAGTTTCTAATACATTAAAGGTGATGTCAAATTCAGGATTCTTCATATTCATGCTCTTACATACCGTTTGTCTCCGTAGCTACTTTACTTTATAACGAATAGAAGAAGGGGTTAGGAAGAGATTTGGGAAGAAACGAAGATTCGAGGGATTAAGAGGAGAGAGAAGAGATGAAGATTAGGGATAGGAGTAGAGAGACATAGAGAGAGACAGAGAGAGTAAGGGTAGTAGAGGGTTAAGTGCGAGGAGTTAGGCTCCAGAGTAGCCTAGCGCTAACCCTAGTCCAACCAGTGCGGTAGTAGGGCCAATCGGTAGGTAGAGGTAGCTCCCAACGATTGTCTAGGCCGTGTAATGTCAAAGAGTCGATTCTTAATCTAATCGATTAGATTATCTCTAAAGGATTCATTAATTTCAACCATAATCACGACACTCTCTCTTTTGATCACTTCTTCTTTCACGTCTTGACCCTAAACTCGACTTTTCTCCTGAAACCTTATCTTAAAGACTTATTAACTCGACTCTCGTTGAACCACTTCGAGACTTAAGTCCACTCTTACTACGGGTTAAGCTTAAACTCTTCATAACAAACGAAACTTTCTCAAGATCTAACGATTTCACCCATATTATCACATACCTCGACTCTTTAAGACGTCCCTGTTGTATATACGTATATTTCCATGTAAACTTACTTACTAATCTCATTTTAGACTCTACCTAATACGAACAAGGATCAAATCTCCAACGTATAATTCCAAGATTTTTCCTAACTGAATGTCTAAAATTACAATCTCGGGAACCTTAGGTAACTCGTACTTCCATTCCCACACAAACCAAGCGCGATAGAAAATTTCTAAGGATCATTAGGTTACCCTTATTTTTTTATACTGCCACAAACCGATTTGCGTGATTCATTAGATCGTCCATTATAACCTAAGTGAACCTTTATTCTAAGTGGGGTTTCATGATTAGAGTAAGGGAACTCCCTCTCACCCATAGGAGTATAATTATCTAACCCCATTAGTATTATACAGATTAGAGAAAGAAAGAAGGATGGGCGGCTGATTAACTATAATAAAAAGAAATGTGGGATTGGAATATAGAGAGAGATTTGAATAAAAAGAGAGATTTTAAGTTGAAAAAAAAGAGAGAGATTTGATTCGAAAGAGAGAGAGAGAGAAAGATTTTAAAGTTGAGAGAGTGAGGGAGATTAAAGCTGATATAAAAAGAAAAATAAAAAAATTAATACGAGAGAGAGAGATTGAATATGAGAGAGAGGGAAAAAAATTTTTTTTATAACTTTGAAAACCATTGTAATAAATTTTAATTTATTTATTTATTTAATTAATTAACATATAAAAAACATTATAATTTATTGTACCGATTAATTATAATGGCACGCTTGGTTTGTGTCTTTAAGGTGTAAGAATCATTATCCTACTTATCCTTATTCTAAGAGCCTATAAAAAATAAGGATCATTAGAAAGTATTACGCTTGGTTTGCGTGGGATTCAATGTACAGTTAACATAGGTATATTCTGTTCATTGGACTCTGTACAACTCGAAGAAGGGACAAATTCCAACACCATAAATTAAATCTCTCCCTCAACCGACACTCAAGAACCACTAAATCCGACACTTAAGAATCAATGATTGTACATATTCATGATATCTTCGGAACCTTTGATATATTTTGACGTATGTATATATATGTATATGTACAACTACCTACCAATTTCGTTTTAAACGTTACTTACCTAGAACTTAAAACCAACTTTTCTACGGGGGACGACCCTTCTTTTCAATTTATCTTTGAAGAACTCACACCTTCAAAGATTCACAATCCCCGAAATACTTCGATTGAGAAACATTATACATATACATATACATATGAATCCTAATCACCAATCCTCTATTTTAAACTCGATTTTAGGATGATTTAGGACAAACTTGAACCATAATAAACAGGGATTAAGAGTCAATGATTTCATGTCTTAACTACTCTTCGAATTATCATTTTGATCCATATACATATACAATTATTATATATGTATATATGTTCAACCTCAATTTTACGTTTCAAACATTTTTACTTTTATATTGGACTTGAATTAGAGAAAATAAGGAGATACTTCCTTATCACCTGCGCGAGCCTTCAAGTTTAACTGTAAAGCTGCTCGGATACCGTGCGAGTACTCCTTTTGGAATAAAATCGAAGCAAACAGCGTTCGCTTATAGCGCTACCAAGTATTTAGTGCCCTTCACCTAAAGAGCGTAAGGCCGTAGTAAATTTCCACCCACCACGATAGGCTTTAGAAGCTTAGGGAATAATACAGATACAGCGGAGTAACTAGTATAACTATATATACTTAACTGAATATAAGTACGTAATATCCCATCAGCTGTCATATACCAGTACTTTACTTATAAACTTGAATACAACTACATTTCGTATACTCTTGTATCTCTTGAACACCTTTGATGTGACACTTATATCATTTGGGATACTTACGCACCTGATATTGTTATCACTTAGACCACTGTAGTACTATTCTCCTAACCAATCGTAACTCTAACCTGAACATTTTTGATCGTATTTCTCGATCGATCCCAATTTCACACCGTAACAGTAACCAATTTAGGAAAGTCATTCCTAGTCTAGAATGAGTGTATCAGACAAGAATCGAACTACCACCAGCGAGGGGGGTCCGTCACGTGAGGCCTCAACAGTGTACTACCCGATTTCATAAACGGGTACCTGATTTCATAAACAGGTCGTCTGCCAGGGCAGCCCTCCGTCGAATCCCGGGCGGTCCCTAACTCAACCATTCAACGTCAATTGATTTACCAATCGATCTAACTAACCGATAACCATATAATGTCATACGTACGTATTTAAGGTACTCTATATATATATAACAAAGAAAGGTCGAAACATGTCCGTAATATCATCAATGTACAATATCAACCAATGATAGGCAAGAAAAAGAACGGATGTATATGGACTTATCTGGATCACCCACTCAGCCGTTCCAGCCGTCGGCTTAGGTGACCCTTGAAAGTCATCAAGAGTGGGGTGATTGGTAGGTCCAAGATCAAGCGCGCCCCACTAGCTCCTAGCACAATACCTGTCGCAAGGTATCTATCACCTGTAGGTAGCTCATATCACCATGGAACATATAAAGTAGATAAATATCAACTACTTTCGTTTACATTTAATAAGTAAACTCTCTACCGTTACATATATAACTTTCTTACTTACATTATTAATACGTTCGAGACATAAACTAAAGTTCATTAGTTCTATATTACATACTTACCAAATCAATCAAATGAAAGTAAACACAAACAACGAACGGGAGCACATTCGGTACATATAACTTTACAACAGAACCCTAACAAAGAAAGAGATATGTACAAACAACAACAACAACTCGGTACCCGCTTGTCTTCTCCAAGACAAGCAAGCCGCAGACACATGCCCGGGCTTGGTTGGTTTAACCGCCAGAGCCCCGCACTGTTGATACGATAATTATCGTACTTCGTGAACCACGATGGTTCAAAAAGCGGCAATCTAGATAGGAAAACTAGTAAAAATGGGCAATCTAGTATGATACGTTGGTTGGTGGGTGAGTGAGTTGGGGTCACCCGGGTGTAGTAAGATTGGCGTGTAGAGAATTAGGTTACCGGTTTTTGAACCATCGTGATTACTGAACCACGATAATTATCATATAATCGGATCAAGATATATATATATATATATATATATCTCAGGCCGATGATACGATAGCCATCGTGCCTCGCGAGGCACGATGGTTCAACAAAAACTACTACGCCGAAGGTTTAGCTGCTAGCCGAGGCAATCTGAACTAGATGTGATAACTTTCATAAACCTTTGATTTAAAGTCTAAAAAAGTTATAGTAAACTGATCACTAGTTTTCTAGAGTTTTAACTGTTAAAATTACCGGCTACGCCACACAAACACTCAAATTGCCACATTTTGTTAGGTTTACGTTACTTTTAAAATATCTTTTAAGAAAAGTGATAAATCTCATTCTAGTCATATAGACTAGAATTTAAATTTAGAAAATAGTAGTAAAAAATACTCTAAAAATAAAAGTCGGCAAGTTAAAATCTGATGAACAAACTATCCATTTACTATAGCTTTTTAATACTTTAAATCAAAGATTTATGAAAGTTATCACATCTAGTTCAGATTGCCTCGGCTAGCAGCTAAACCTTCGGCGTAGTAGCTTTTGTTGAACCATCGTGCCTCGCGAGGCACGATGGCTATCATATCATCGGATCAAGTAAAAATCTGATGAACAAACTATCCATTTACTACGGCTTTTTAATACTTTATATTTCAGGTCGATGATATGAGAGTTCTCATATCTCGGAGAACTTTAGTATTCAGCATTCGGCAATTTAGATGGGAAATTAGTAACTTTGGGCAATGTAATATGATAACTTGGTTGTTGGGTGAGTTGTGATCCTCCGGGTGATGGTTGGATTGGCTATTGGTGATGGTCGGATTGGTGTATATATAGTAGACTTGCTGACTTTTTAATAGTCATCGTTTCTCCG
>NC_033629.1:6038192-6072573 GCF_001540865.1 Ananas comosus
AAAAAAAAAAAAAAAAAAAAAAAAAAAAAAAAGAAGCAATTTCCTATCAATGATCTTTTGATGTCGTTGTGTGTGTGTGTGTGTGTGTGTGTGTGTGTGTATAATGTTAACATAGGAACATAGAATAGGGTACTTTAGTTTCACCAAATTGGTAGTTAATAGAACCAAGAATTTCCTAATTCAAACAGCTAAAAGATGTGCTACAACACTAATCAATGCGTAAACTCTTTATTTTAAAACTGTAATTTCTTTTCAGCAATCATTCTTGCTTATCATTATGTCATCCAAAAGAATGACAATAAGTAATTACCTTATAATTGGATGTTAATTAGTACATGTCATCAACCTTCATTTGATTAGCTATTTTAGTGCAGTGATGGCGTCGCCTCTTATTATTGAGATAAACGTTCAGCGATTGTTGCATAATATTTGTGAGAAGTTTTCCCTCCCTCCTCCGAGGTATGGAATCATCGTAGGCTCGAGCGATCAATTTTGCGCTTTTTTTGTAGATGTCCAAGGTCCAAGGTGTAGCCGATTTATGGAGGTTATTACGTGTTGGGGTTCTCCGTCTACCGATTCAAGTTTGTCTGAAAATGAAGCCGCTCGGTCTGCTATCTATCAAGACTCTACGAAATGAACTTCAATTTGACATTAGGGATGCTAATTATACTGAAAAAAATTATTTTAAAAACTTATATGATAGTGCTTCCCAAAAATATGAAGATCTTCGAAATAAATACGAAATGCTGAAGAAGGAACATGCTATACTCAAGAGGTTTCACAAATCATTACTGGATGAAAGAGATCGGATTCTCGGTGATTGGAATGAAATTAGGGCGAGTATTAACAAGTGTCATAGTCTACTTGCTCAATCTGACATTGATCCAATGGATGCAGATCAATATATATTTGCCGCTGAAAATTTACCAACCACTGAAGATCATTTACCTGCAAATGAAGCCCGTGCAGCAGTGTTGAGCCAATAAGCCGCGTACATATGGGACACCGGTACTCCATTCAGTTGTATTGATTTGTAGTGTACCAGGAGCACTGGAAGAATATTAAACCGCACGACTTGAGGGAAGTTACAGTAACCGCAAGCAGTTGCAAGCGGTTCCGGTCGGCTGTAAGTGGTCCGAAATATTAGGAGATAGCGGACGATCGTGTAAAAGCAATAACTAAGCAAGGGGCGATCTATAAATAGGCCAATAACGCCCTAAAAAGGGGTCTTTTCCCTGTGAACAAAAGACCGTCCTTATTTTCCTCTCAATTTCCTGTATTTTCTAGGAGTAGCCTACTTGTAATTTTCTCTTTCCCGCATTTGCTGTTCTTCCTAAGAGTAGTTTTAAGTAGATCAACCGAGTCTGCATGCCATCCGGCACACTCGACCCCTGTACTTATTATCAGTGAATATAAAGGCAGTTGGCTCTTCAAGCCGATCAATTCCTGTGTTCTTTAGCTATTCGGCTCATCGGCCGACTTCAGTTTTTGCTTGGTTCGTACATTCGGCTCTTCCAGCCGAACGAATTTACTATAGAGGCTTCGAACCCGGCTGATCTGATCCTTCATCAACCGAATCGCTTGACTAGTCGAAGGGCGCGAACTTCGAGAGTCAGTACCATAAGCCGTTTCCATCCCGACACGCTCCTCGAGGAGGATCGTCGACAAGGACGAGGGTCCGAGAAATCAGCAGCAAACAATTTTTGGCACACCCGATGGGACATTTTGAGGTAAATTTGTTTTTGTTTTAAGATAATAGCTGATGACAATGCCATGAATCTACGTAATAGGGCCGTTCCTAAAAGTTCTGGGAGCGAACAGCCAGTAATTCGGAAAATATTCCAGAACGCCAAGCAGTCTTATCTGCCGAGGGTGAGACTAGTGGTCAATCTGGCCAACAAGACCCTAGTTTGGGTCAAGCGCTTGGGCAAATGACTAGGGTCTTACAAGTTTTAGACCAAAATAGTCATGCTAGCACTGCACGATTAGATGCAGTATTGGCCGCAATCACGGCCTCTAATGAGAATATTGCCCGAATAGGGCAATTATTAACTCGGAATGAGCAACCGGTAGCAGGCTTGCAAGTGCCTGTAATGACACAATCCTGTAACACCGGTGAATGGTCAGCCCCAATACCAGGGGGCACCATATCAAGCAGCTTATAGACCGGCTGTTGTTAATGCCGGTCAACAGCCAGAGATAGCATGGGGGTTACCACCTCCTCCATCAGTAGCAGCATATCAGCCCCAAAATGTAGGGGCTAGGGCTAGGGGGTAAGCCCCAAATGCACAAGGAGTGAACCCTTTGATACAAAATTTCGGACCACCACAAGGGCTGAATCCAGCACAAACGCAAGTCCCCTTACAGGGGATTAATAATGAAATATATGCACAGATCGAGAAAGCCATCCGAAACACTTTCGGAGTAGGCGCAAGGCCGGCAATGCGCCCGTATTTCGATCACCATACCCTGCAAATATAGACACAGAGCATCCATACCCGGCAAATTAGAAAATGCCGAAGTTTGATAAGTTTTCCGGCGATGAGGCCGAAAATACGGTCGAACATGTCGCACGGTTTACAGCTTAGTGCCGTGAAGCCGCGGCAGATCCATTTTTAAAATTAAGCTTATTCAATACCTCGTTGACCAAAACAGCTTTCACTTGGTATACAAGTTTGCAGGCTAATTCTGTTCGAGATTGGGACGAATTAGAAGGTAAATTTCATGAACAATTTTATAGAACGGAACCGGAATTATCGGTTGCCGATTTAGCTCAGTTCAAACAGAGAACAGGCGAATCGGTTGAGGAGTATTTGAATAGGTTTAAGATGGCTAGAAGTCGTTGTTTTGTGAGAATGCCAGAGTCGGAATTTGCCAAAATGGCATCTAATGGTTTGCACTTCAAAAATCAAAGATCATTTTGAAGATAAATATTTTCCAAATCTTTTTGATTTGGGAATTTGGGTTGCTCAATACGAGTAATTCCGAAGAGAAAATAATGAAGATCGGCCTAAATGGAGCCGAAATAAAGATTGGAACAAAGGGAAGGAGAAAAATATCTCTTTCCTTGAAGAGTCTTCGGCTCATGAGGAGCCAAATTCATCTGAAGAGGTTGAAAATTCGGCTGATGAAGCCGAAATATATGCAGCCGAAATGGTGAAAAATCGACAGCCATATAAATGTGCTTTGTTGAAGCCCGCTAAATCAAGTGAGGCGAAGGCACGAGTGTCGGCATATACTTATTTGTTTGATGTCTCAAAGACCGATCTAATTTTTGATCGGTTACTAAAAGACTGACGGATTCAATGACAGGAAGGCCAAACAATACCTCCTGTAGAAGAATTGAAACAAAGAAGATATTGTAAATGGCACCATTCCTGGAGTCATAAACAAACGAATGTACTGCCTTTAAGAGGCAAATCCAAAAAGAAATAAATGAAGGTCAGCTCATATTTGCCGATCAAAAAAATAAAATTATGGAGATTGATAAGAATCCTTTTCCATCACAAGTCAATATGGTAGGAAAAGAAAAAGCGGCTGCAGAAAGGCAGATCCGAGAAGAAATAGAGGAAGGTCGGCTCATATTTGCCGACCAAGAAAACAAAGCTATGGAAATTGACAAGAATACATTTCCTTCGCAGGTAAATATGGTGGATATCAAAGGAAAGGCGGTCGCAGACAAGAAGACCGCTGAGAACATTGCTTTCGTCAAGAGGACGCTTTTGCTTTGCATAAGATGCAAAGTCGAAATGACAAAGAAGGATTGGGAAGTCATCATCAACGACAAAAAAAGAAGCAATGAATGGAGAGAGTTGGTGGCTTTTCCCGAAGAATGGAATGAAATTTTCGATGGAGATGACAATTCAGAGGATGGCTCAGATGAAGCCTCTAACGAGACGGAACCAGAAGTTGATTCTGTTCAACGCAAGAAGGATTTATTAATGCAGAAAGTTCTGCATGATTATTATAATAGAAAAGAAGAACGCAACAACCGATGGAGTTATCCAGAGAAACCATTCGGCTCAAAGCAAAGATTCCCTAGGTATCGGCCGCACTGGCAGCATCAAGCCAGGCCGAGACCAGAACCAGAATTCGAAGGAATGACCGAAGGGGATATAGAATTCCTCGGTCGGAGATTAGTAAATGAGCTCGGCATACAGCCCTGGCCGAGACCTTAGGAAACGAGAGAGATCTTGAAGAATCATTTGAGAACTGTGAAGGTACCGACAAATGTGCCGATAGATCAGTGGCATGAAGTCGAAGTCAAACTATCGGCCAAATGGCAAGGGCCGATGTTAACAAAAACATAGAAGCGTCGGCAGCAGAGGATGTAAGCCGAGGCAAGGCAACATTATGAAGAGGCAAAAGGGATAAGACTGAACGTGTGGAGACGACCTAACGAGCTACTACACCTTTTTCGTCCAATGAAAAACAATCATGAGGCGGGTGGTTCATCACCCGTTTCTTAGTTAAAGTCGAAGGTAGAACGGCCGGTCGTAGCCAAAACAGAGGAGAAGATGGCTAGGAGGGAGTTAGAGGACAAAATAACCTCCCTCGAAACGATCATCAAGAGAGAGAGATGGCCTCCTAAGAAGAGGGAGGCACGGATGGAGAGCGACTCCTCAGCCGAGACGGCTAAGGAGTCTGAAGAGAAAAAATAGCAGATTCAAGGGAAATCGGCTGATGAAGGACCTGCCGATGTCAACATGGTGTATACTCTGCCGCAGTCTTTTAAGGCAGAGTATGTTGAGTATAATAAGGAGATGGCAGATGAAGAAATTGGGCTTACGGTGGCGCAATTGCAACTAAAGGATGTTAAACCGGCCGATGCGGTGGTTTTTGAGAAACCATCGGCTGTTCAGACGAGATTTGTAAGGCCTTTGTTCATTCGGGCCTTGATTGAAGGTCGGCCAGTAGGCTGAGTCATGGTGGACGGCGGAGCAATGGTCAACGTCATGCCCGCTTCATTCTTCAGAAAGTTGGGCAAGGGCGAGGACGAATTGAAGCCAACCGACACGATCATGACCGATTTCACTGGGAGCGGTCAACAAGCTCGAGAAGTGCTCACGACCGAGATTACGGTAGGTTCTAAGACTTTACGAATTGCATTTTTTTTGGTCGATGCAGATAGCCTGTAAGGATCGAGATTTTGGTAGTGTAGCTAAACTCTCGGTTGACGATGTTTTTATGTGTAATTTAATTACAAAAGCACTCGTCAAGTTTCGGGAGAAATTGAGTTAAAACGGAGATTCTACGCGATTTCCAAGTTTCACTTAAAGTGAATAGTAACTTGGTTTTCCGGACAAGCCACGGTGTGAAGTTGGCTTCAGGCTTGTATCGGACTCCGTTTATAGCAGTCCAATAGCTCGTTTCGAATGGTTTGGTTATTCTGGAACCGATGGCGCTGACGGATTTTGAGTTTGACGCACGGATTTTGAGAAAATCCAAAAATACGTGTTTTATATGTATTTGTGCGTAGTTCTTCTGTTGGAGAGATGGATCGGATTTCGTCGCGAATCCGCGAAGGATCGAGGCGAAACGAAATAGTAGCTTTGTGGTCTCCGTCGTGCTGATCACCCTGGTGCAATCCGTTCGCAAATCGGACAGATGGATCTGCGGAGATCGCACGTTGATCGAGGAAAGGTCGGTGTTGGCAAAACGGTAATTTCGCAAAAGTTGCGACATTTTATGTACCGTTTCGCGTGAGATCGCACGTGGAGGGGTATTCTCGCGTTTTACACGCGCTGTGAGGGACTCAGTATCAAATACTGAAGTTTGAGGGGCTTTTCCGCAATTTGCACCTTATATATATAAGGTATTCTAGGGTTTTGCATTGGAAACCCTAACCCTAGTTCTCCCTGCGCCCCCAGCCACCTTCACCCTGCTCCCCTGCCCTAGCCGCATGTCCCCTGACCGCCGCCGACTGATCTCCGGCCAGCCACCACCACCTCAGCCTCTTTTCCTTCCTCTCCCTCTCTGGTTTCCACTTTCCTCTCCACCATCATGGACCCGAGCTAAGGGAGAGGATTGAACCTTATCCCTCGGCCGCCTCCACCCTCCCTCGACCTCAGGCACACGGTCGCCGCAGCCCCGGGCCGCCCAGAGTGCCGCTGCTGCCGCCATTGCTGCTTGCTGCCAGCCCAGGCCGAGCTCGGGCCGAGCTGGCTTGCATCAGCTGCCTGCGCACCGCCACCGCCTGAGATCTCTCTCGCCGCCGTCCCGCAAGCCTACGGCTTCTTCCCCACGCCGCCGCCGCTCGAGGTTGAACTCTTGGCACCCCTCCGGCCTTCTTCAACCCTCCTCCGCCGTCTCGGAGCTCCTCGGCCGCCGCCGTGGCCGCCATTGCCCGTGGAACCCGAGCCCTAGTTAGTGCGGGCTCGGTTTGCTCCGCCGTCGCCGCCGCCGCTCTCCGCCGCTAACCGAGGTGAGCACGGTACTCCTCACCTCCCCCACACCCATACCTGGCTCCCGCACGCGCCGCCGTGCCGCCGGTAGGGCTTAGTTTGGATGGTTTACTGTTCCGAGCAACCCGAGCCTCCCCGATCTCTGAGGAAGGGAGCACGATGATCGTAGAAAATTGCTGATCATCGTGCTCACCTTAGATTCTGCCGGGGAGACACCGTTCCGTTGTTTCGGCGGTGTCGACCCTATCAAGCCTGTTTGGTTGCTGTTTTGGGATTGCGCACGCTTATCCGGCGATCCGAGGCTGTCCTGATGCCTCCGGAGGTGAGCACGGTGATCGTTGGTCAGTGCTGATCACAGTGCTCACCTCACTTTGGATCAACAGTGTCCGGTTAGCCCTGTTTGGCGCGATCTTCCCTGACTGCACGCTGTTCACAGAACTTCGGGTTGATCCCGCGCTTCCCACTGTGATCTGTTGCACTCCAGACCTTGAGCATGGCCTCTGGCACGTCGAGACCTGTCAGTATGTGTCTCGGCAGAACTTAGAAGTTCTTGGTTTACGAGAACGAGCCATAGAAGTCGCCCGATTTACATAAAATGATGGATTTTATGTAAACATAGGGACTTTTATGCATTTGTACACCTTGTGGCCATTGTGGGCAGTGCGTGGATGTGTGTGGTGACCTTCGGACTAATTGTCCATGATCTGATAGCTTTTGTGGAAATCGAAAAGTCGATTCCGGTGCCTTTTTCGGCGAAATTCGCCGAAAGAACGCGGTTTCGATTCAGATTTCTTCCGACGTGGGTTGGTTGTCCTATGATTTGTCGCTAAGCCTCGTTGGCTGGTCACCATCATCATTTTGTGAGTTCGATGATGACGAGTGAGCGATGGCGGGTTCCGGTGTCGAAATAGATACTTTCGGGAACCCGGATTCGTACAATTATCTGGCGATAATTGTGTAGCGGGGTTATCTTGTGTTTGCTGCCAAGACATCCAAACAGGAGTGTTTTGTGGCAGCGGGTGACTCGTGGTACGCTCGGTGAGTTTCGGGACACTTAGTGGATCCCGACGGCGTCCCAGTGTGGTTCTCGGGACTTTCGGTAAGTTACGGTGATTGGTTTTGGGAAACCGATTACAGGGATCTTTTGTAGAGGTTTGTGAGATTGTGTACTTCAGGTTAGTGGGTTGGATACTGACCTAGTGGATCTTCGTAGGTCCGGTCGACTTGTGTGCATCCAGGCTTTCCGACGCGACAGTGACAGGTGGGTACTTCGATCCGACGTCGGTACAGTGGTGCACGCTTGGTGATGGTTTCTTATCCTTACTCTTCTGTTGTTACTATCGCATAGTATATTGAGCCTTGCACCCTTGTTTATTCATTATACTCTACTCGTTGTTTGCTTGCTTAGTATCTTGAGTAGGAGTAGAGTAGTTCTATCTACATGCTTATCTGTTGACCTAGTTGGTCTGTTGTTGCATTCAGTATCTGTTGACCTAGTTGGTCGGTTGTTGCATTCCGTATCTGTTGATCTAGTTGGTTGGTTGTTGCATTCCGTATCTGTTGATCTAGTTGGTTGGTTGTTGCATTTCGTATCTGTTGATCTAGTTGGTTGGTTGTTGCATTCTGTATCTGTTGACCTGGTTGGTCGGTTCTCGTACTGCGTATCAGGGATCTTGTTGGTTAGTTGGACTCTGTGGACCTTGGGTCCAGGCAACACATCGATTCTCTTGTCATGTGTTTCGATCTGGTTGATCGTGGTTTGGCGTTGTACGCCCTTGTTTCTGGCTTCGGCCTAGGCTCCGGCTTCAGTCGGTTTTTGTATTGAGCATACCAGCATGACTTAGTCACAGCACTTGGGGGTATTCACGACACCGGGTCGGTTTGGCCACCGACCGGAGGTGTGCTTATCCGGATGGGTCGTCCTGTGGGG
This sequence comes from Ananas comosus, assembly GCF_001540865.1. Taxonomy (NCBI): domain Eukaryota; kingdom Viridiplantae; phylum Streptophyta; class Magnoliopsida; order Poales; family Bromeliaceae; genus Ananas; species Ananas comosus. The sequence continues at coordinate 6,046,527 of NC_033629.1, forward strand.
CGGGTGGATCAGATCAGTGCAGTTCAGTGACAGGCAGCGCTTGAGGTCTGCGGACCAATATAGCAGGCACCAGATTGGGTATATTTGGACTTATCGTCTGGTTGACGCATATAGCTATAGTAGCGGTTGTTGTTAGTATACCTTCAGTTCTTTCATTACATTGTCTTGCTACTATAGTTTTGTTGCATATATACATTCAGTTATTCATTACAGTAGCGGTAGTTGTACTTTCATTTATATATGTCTCTTTCATTCATTATTATTGCTACTGTATTTTCTACTGACCCGTACTGTTGTTTAGCTCTTCCTGATCCGGTGAGTACTCCTCGCCTTCATCGGCTTGCGGTACCACTGGAGGGGAGACATGTTACATGTTCTTCCTCCACCACCATTTTCAGGTATCGCGGATGTGTGAGAGTTGAGACGAGACGTTGAACACGTCGTAGTGGTCGCTAGAGCTTCCGACCCATGTTTGTTGGTTTAGTTCCTACCTGTTACTATTTGTACTTGATAGCTTTAATATTTCATGGTTCAGTATTTCATTTATGTTTAAGTTATTCAAGATTACAATTGGTTTCCCGAATGAGATAAAGATTTCTGATTTTCGTAAAAAAGGTTTTCTACCCCTCGTGTAGCGTTTTTAAAGAAAATAAGGTTTCCGTGTAGGAAACAGTTTTCAAAAGAATTTTCTGTAGATTTATTTTAAAATATTGAATGTATAACTGTGATGTGAATGGTGCAATGAATGATTGCATATCCGTTTCTATAATTACATTTGATATTGTGGTTGTACCTAGGGTACTTCTGTGTCTTGTGGCGACGCCGCGCAAATACAGGGGAGACTCTGTCCGTGTGAACAGTGGATTCCCTATATTTGTGGCGGATCTGGCATTCCCTGGGGTTAGATTTAAAAAAAAAAAAAAAAAAAAAAAAAAATCCGCGGTGTTTTTAACCTAAAGGGACCCCGGGGCGTGACATAGCCACTACAACCTACTGCTCGGACGCGATTGGATACACGCAAACGAGTGCGTACCTTCAACACTCCACGAAAAATTATTCCAGTGGATAGGAGATAAAGTTGAAAAAATCCGGGCCGAAGGACGGCCCCAAATGGTGGACATCAATGCTGAAGAAATCGGCCACATCAATTAGGCCGACACTGATCCAGACCAAATCTCTTTTGTAAGAATCACTGAGGAGGGAGTGCAATTGATTCTCTCTATAGATGAAGCTGCTATGGTGGCAGCCAAAGAGCCACCAAGCTGGTTAAAATGGAGCATGAAGAATCAGGAGCCGAAGCTTTAGAGGAGCTTCAGCAAGAAGAGTCGATCGACAGGATCGGCTATGTGTTAAATTCGGCCCAGCAGGCCGATGACAATGTGTGCAACAAGAAGGCCGAGACGGCCGATAATGATATAGTGAAATCGGTTGTTAAAGCCGATGCGAAAAATATGGTGAAATCGACTGTTACAGCCGATAATGAAATATCACATGAAATGAAAGGGCGAACAACCGAATTGAACTTAGAAAAGTCGCCTATCAAAGTCGATGAAAAGAAGTTGGAAACACAGGATCCACTAATTGAGGTGAACTTAGGATCCGACGAAGACAAACAACCGACTTATATTAGTGCCAAACTTTCGGCTCAACAACAAGAGGAGCTGAAAGCATTGCTGAAGGAGTACAAGGACTGCTTTGCCTGAAAGTATGAGGAAATGCGAGGACTAAGCCGAGAAGTTGTAGAACATAGGCTACCGATTAAAAAAGGATATAAGCCTTACAAATAGCCGGCTTGTAGGTTTGAGCCGAGTATTGTACTCCAAATCAAAAATGAAATAGAAAATCTTTTAAAGGCCGGTTTTATTAGAGTGGCCCGTTACGTTGATTGGGTATCTAATATAGTTCCAATATGTAAAAAGAATGGCAAACTTAGAGTTTGCATTGATTTGAGGAACATAAATTTGGCTACACCTAAAGATGAATATCCAATGCCAATAGCCGATATGTTAGTAGATTCGGCTCCCGGTAATGAAATCCTGTCTTTTATGGATGGACATGCCGGTTATAATCAAATTTTCATTGCCGAAGAAGATGTAGCTAAAACAGCCTTTAGATGCCCAGGGTCTATTGGGACCTTTGAATGGGTAGTTATGCCGTTCGGTTTAAAAAATGCTGGAGCTACTTATCAGAGAGCAATGAATTTTATTTTCCATGATTTGATCGGTAAAATATTGGAGGTTTACATCGATGATATAGTTGTGAAATCCAAATCACAAGCCGAACATTGGGTAGATTTAAAGCTCGCCTTTGAAAGAATGAAAAAATATAATTTGAAGATGAATCCTTTAAAATGTTCCTTTGGAGTCTCAGCAGGAAATTTCTTGGGATTCTTAGTACATAAAAAGGGGATTGAAATTGATAAAAATAAGGCGAAAGCTATATCAGAACTGCCGCCACCAAGAAGCAAAAAATAGTTGCAAAGCTTGTTGGAAAAAATCAATTATTTGCGGCAATTTATATCGAATATGGCCGGTAGAATAGGGGTTTTCACTCTGTTGCTTCGGCTTAAAAATCAAGAAGAATTTATTTGGACGGAGAAACAACAAAGAGCATTTGAAAATATTAAGAAATATTTAACAAATCCCCCAATTCTTATGCCTCTTAAACAAGGGCAGTCGATAAAACTGTACATTTCGGCTGCAGAGAAAAATTTGGGATGCTTATTAGATCAAGAAAATGAAGAAAAAGAGGAACATGCCATTTATTATCTAAGCCAACGATTATTAGATACTGAAAAATGATATTCGGCTATTGAAAAATTATTTTGGCCTTATACTACTCTTGTACAAAATTAAGATATTATATTTTACCAACAGAAGTATCGGTAATATGTAAAACCGATCTGGTAAAATATATGTTATCTAAGCCAGTGTTGAGAGGACGCATCGGAAGGTGGATATTAGCATTATCCGAGTTCTCCCTCAATTATGTTCCGGCAAAAGTTGTTAAAGGACAAGCAATAGCCGATTTTCTGGTTGATCATCCATGTGTTGAAATTGAAGAGCCGAAACAAAATTTAGTCGGCTGTCAACCTTGGATACTTTACTTTAACGGCTCAAGAACAACCGAGTCACCGAGAGCTGGAATAGTTGTACAGTCTCCTGAGGGATATACCTATCATTTTGCTTTTGAATTAGATTTCGGCTGTTCCAACAATTAAGCCGAATATGAGGCCTTAATAATTGGCCTCGAAATTTTACAAGAATTGAAAGTTAAGTCACTCAAGGTCATCGGTGATTCACAATTAGTAATGAAACAAGTCAGCGGGGAATACCGATGTGAAAATCAAAACTTGCAAAATTATTTGAGAAAAACAGTAGAATTGCTTTGCAGCTTCGGAGAAGTTGAATTCGAGCATTTGACAAGAGGAAAAAATGAACAAACGAATGAATTAGCCCAATCGGCTTCAGGATATAGAGAGCCGAAATGAGGTCTAATAAAAATAGAAAGAAGACTATTACCTTCGGTTCATGTTCAAGAACCGATTATTGCCCCCATAGAGGTGAAAGAGGATTGGAGAAAATCCATAATCGAATACTTAGAATACCCTAACAAAGAGGTCGACTATAATATTCAAAGAAGAGCACTCGGCTATTGTCTGTTAGATGGACAACTCTACAAGAGAACAGCCGAAGAAATATTATTGAAATGTTTAGGGCCTGAAGAAGCTCTATTGATGATGGGAGAAACACATAAAGGCTTATGTGGAGCCCATTTAGCAGGAAAAAGATTAAAATGGACAATTCGGCACTTTGGATATTATTGGCCGACTATGCATCAAGATTGCATAAAATATGCTAAGGGTTGCCAAGATTGTCAATTTCATGGATCAGTACAGAGAGTTCCTACCTCTGAGATGTATACGATAATTAAACCTTGGCCTTTTTGAGGTTGGGCCATAGATTTAATTGAAGAAATTCACCCGAAATCATCGGCTGGTCACAAGTTTTTAATAGTGGCCGTTGATTATTTTACTAAGTGGGTAGAAGTAAAACCCGCTCGGTTGGTCACTCAAAAAGAGATTATCGATTTCGTTAAAGACTCCATAATTCATCGCTTTGGGATTCCCGAGACAATTATAACCGATCAAGGAACAATGTTCACAGGAGGACAATTCATTCGGCTCATTGAATCTCAGAAGATCAAGTTACTTCACTCATCACCTTATTATGCTCAAGCCAATGGACAGGCTGAGGCAGCAAATAAGGTGATTATAAATCTTATGAAGCGGCATATCGGAAAACATCCAAGGAAATGGAATGAAAAATTATCTGAAGTATTATGGACAAGCCGAACTTCAGTAAAAACAGCGATGGGGATGACACCGTTTCAATTAGTATACGGCCACGAGGTCGTGGTACCAGCCGAAATAACAGTCCCTTCTTTAAGAGTGGAAAGGCAAAAATAACTATCGGGTGATGAATATAGTAATTTGATGAAGGAAGAAATGGAAGTAATACATGAAACTCGGTTGATGGCATTGAATCATTTGCAAGCTTATCAAAGCCGAGTACGCAATGCATATAATAAAAAAGTTAAAGCTAAGTCATTTACAGTTGGTGACTTGGTTCTTAAGCTTATTTTTCCAATCGGTCGAAAAGATCGAGTATATAGAAATGGTTTCCAAATTGGAAAGGACCATTCAAATTAGTAGAATCACAAGGGGAAGCGCATTTTACTTGAAAAAGATAGATAGGTTAGAAAATGAAAAGCCAATCAATGGAAAGTACTTAAAAAATTATTCTCCATCCATGTGGGAGAATAATCAAAGTTAGAGTTAAAATATTACAAACCGAATCAAGATAGTAAATCCTTGAGTTGGTTCCATTCGGCTATCAAGTTAGCTTGGGCAATCTCGGCTGCTTTTCTCCTACGTTTCATTAAGGGATGCATTTTGTAAAGTTGGGTAAGCTTGTCTTGAAGCTTTACTCCTTCATCCTTCTTGGTCTTCAATTGATCATGCAGGAGGAGCCGACGCTCAGAAGTACGAGCTAGAGTTGATTCGGCTGCAGCTAATTCTTCCTTGAGAGTTAAAATTTGCTGCTGCAAAGCCAACTCCTGATCTGCTAAAGTTTGGTCTTCCCGGCTCACTTCAGTAATAGAAGCCGCTACCTCAGGTATAGTATTCTTAAAATGATCAACTTGATGAAAATGTTGATCAAGGGATAAAAGCTCGGCACTTAAAGATTGTTGCCGAGACAAAAAAGAAGAAAGTTGAGATGATAGAATCTCTACAAAACATTTACCAGCAGATGAGATGTCTGACCGATCAGCTAAGTCAAGTAAAAGAGCGCACAGCCGATCAAATTGCTCTGAATTTTGAGCCAAATATGAGAGACATTAACTATATAATCGTAGACACTCATCAAATTGTTGTTAAGTGTCTGACGACATCACAATAGTTGATGAGTCATCTTCCTCATTCGAATTGGGGCTCGAAGCTAACAGTGCATGAAGAGTGGCAGACAGAGTATCGTCAGGAATAGAAGATGAAGCTCCAGGTGATGAAGCTTCAAGAGTCGAACGACGCACTGGACCTGGCTCTTCAATATCTTTCTCCAAAGGTACAGTCACATCTTCTTTCTCAATTGTTGCTGAAGATGGATTGGTAGTACTTGTTGGCAGCTCTGTGCTCATTTCTCGAGCAGTCATTTTTCTCTCCGCCTCTTGCTTTTTCTCGAGGCGAGCATCTCGGCGAACTTGTCCACTGATTTGCATCTTCAAAGAAGAAGCAAAACGGGCTCTTGAATTGTTTTCAGGAGAAGACTGTTTTATTAAAAGAATAGTAAATGAGCCGAGAAAATAAGACAAGTTAAAATAGCTAATCAAATCAATGTACCTCAATTTCGATGGGCACATTAGGAACACAGTCTTGTTCTGAGGCATCAGCCGAAGGCGTTTCTTCGGCTCTTTTTTCGAGAGTAGAAGCTAAAGGTGTTTCCTCGGCTCTTTTCTTTGATACATCAGCCGAAGAAATGCCTTCGGCTTGCTTGGAATGCGGTCTTTTGGCAACCGATTTATGCCATTTCGGAGGTGGTGGAGTGTTAGTATCGATTGGTCTTTTTTCTGAAGCTAGGACCGATGAAGAAGTTAGGAGTGACTGTATATGAAAATGGATAAAAGAAATTAGTATTAATCATATTAAGAAAAGAAAGTTAAAATAAAGGTAAAGTTCATTACAGAAGAAGAAGACGGGACATCAGAGGTATGATCAGAAGTCTCCTCTTATTCTTCTTTTGGTGCTGATGGGGCGAGGGTATCAGCCGAAACAAATGGATGAATAGTTCTACGGAATGCCCAGGGCAGAGAAAGGTCAAAAATACGATCAGTAAACTGATCCCAAATGGTAGCATAGCCGGCGAGAGCTACTCCTGTATAATTCGGCCTGAAGCTTACTAACTTGAAGAACCGTCGAAGACGATTCCCCACAGTCGAAATCTTGTCAGCTTCAGCTATACTTTTAGTAGGAGGTCGAGAGTCGGCCGGGTTGACCGTAAAAAATTTAGACGGGGCCAGAATCGGCTCAACAAATCCAAATTGGTGCGCCACATACTGAGGGGAATGAACTTCAGTACTTGGTAATAACTTTGAACGCGATTTTAACCCCACATGAAGATCCCTCGAGCCAAATAATTATACCATACTTCCGAGTACTCGCTGGAGCGAGAAGAGGCTAATTCGCCTTGAATAGCCTCAAACCGGGCAAGAAACCAAGAGGGGCCGGTAAGACGGTCAGCAAAGGGAGACCAGGAAATAGCCAAGTTAGGACTCGGCTCATAAAAAGTTTTGAAATAAGTAAGAAAATCAAAAGGTTAACCCGAAGTCATCGGCTATGGATAGCCGAGAGCTAACCCATAAGAATCAAATTGGGCAACGAAAATCGGGTTAAAAGGAGATTGACATAAAGCAGGAATATAAAACTGCAAAAACATTTGTAAAAACCAGAAAACGCCGCAACCAGAGCTGATGGCAATACCATCTCCAGAAGGCAGCGTTTTGATGGAATCAAAAATCTCTTTATAAACAAAGGCAAGAAAATAAGACCCTAGAGCTAATCTATCGCCATTAGACAATCCAACGGCGATTGGGACAAAGTCACGATTGATCTTCTGCGAACGAGTACAGAAGAGATTGTGACATAACCAATATAGGAGGAACGCTGTATGTTCCTTTCTAGTGACAGGAGCAGGGGATTCACTAGCAAACTTACGGATAAACTTGGAATAAGCCAAGTCATTGAGGTCTAAATGATCCTCAAAATCAGATACGCCGTCAGGATTATAAGACATGGAGACAGTAACTCCATAAAGGCGTAAGCCGATAATGGCGGCAACATCAAGAAGAGTGGGAGTGAGAGGTCCTCTTTTGAAAAGAAAAATATTAGAAGCAGGGGACTAAAAACAGAGAGCAGCAGCTAGAAGAAGGTTATGGGCTATAGGAGGATGCCGAGATAATTCGATCGCTTCATAAATCCCTACTTCTCGCCAAGAGTCACCAAAGGCGGCTTCTACCCTGTCTAACCAAGCCAAGTATGCCTCTGAGACGCTTGGCCAGGTTCGAAGACTTTTTCCTGTCGAAGCTGATGAGTATCAAGATTGAAGATGAATGGCTTTTCTTAGGGGAAGACCATCACTAGAAAATGGGGAATCAGAAGGGGATGGCTCATCTATAAGAGAAGGACCTAAAATAAATTGAGATGGGTCTAAATCAACGAAAGGTTTAAGTATAGTATAATCTAGAGACGGGTGAGAAGGAAGAGGTGGAACCAGTGCCATTAGTCAGAAAAGGAAAAGAAAATGAAGAAGAAGCCGGAGGAGGCAAAGAGAAAGCAAAGAAAATGAAGAAAAAACAGAGAGCGAAAAAGATGAAGCCTGATGACAAAAGGCTATAAAAAAGGAATGAGAAGCTTAGTGGAGAAGAAAAGACTGTCGCGTCGAATCGCCGCATTGAAGCGAATTCCGAGGTCGGCTATAATGATGAATAGATGGCAGTAATTAAGATGACCTAATTAATGCCGCATATAAGACAAAAATAGGTGGCGAGATCAAGGCCGTAGAAGAGGAATGAACGGCTGAAAATAAACCGTACAGAGAATTTGCAATTAATTGAGCAGAGATCGTGCCTTATATTACATCAGCCATTGAGGCGCAATCGTACAAAGCATTTGAAATCAATTGGGCCGAGAACCACGCCTTGGATCACGCCTATTACCGAAGCGATGGTGGGATTTTAGTAGTAGAAAAAGTAGACGGTTGAGATAAAGTCGTACAAAGAATTTGAAATTGACGGACGACCAAGATGAGGTCGTGCAGAGAATTTGAAATTGATTGGATAGAGAACCACGCCTCGGATCACGCCAGCTATCGAAGCGTTACTTCGAAAGCTGCCGAGGGAGCAATTGTTGAGCCAATAAGGCGCGGACATGGTACACCGGTACTCTATTCAGTTGTATTGATTTGCAGTGCACCAAGAGCACCAGAAGAATATTAAACCGCACGACTTGAGGGAAGTTACAGTAACCGCAAGCAGTTGCAAGCGGTTCCGATCGGCTGGAAGTGGTCCGAAATATTAGGAGATAGTGGCCGATTGTGTAAAAGCAATAACTGAGCAAGGGGCGATCTACAAATAGGCCAATAACGCCCTAAAAAGGGGTCTTTTCCCTGTGAACAAAAGACCGCCTTATTTTTCTCGTAATTTCTTGCATTTTCTAGGAGTAGTCTACTTGTAATTTTCTCTTTCCCGCATTTACTGTTCTTCCTGGGAGTAGTTTTAAATAGATTAATCGAGTCTGCATGCCATCAGGCACACTTGACCCCTGTACTTCTTATCAGTGAATATAAAGGCATTCGACTCTTCTAGCCGATCAATTCATGTGTTCTTTAGCTATTCGGCTCATCGGTCGACTTCAGTTTTTGCTTGGTCCGTACATTCGGCTCTTCCAGCCGAACCGAATTTACTGAAGAGGCTTCGAACCCAGCTGATTCGATCCCTCATCAACCGAATCGCTTGATCAATCGAAGGGCGCGAACTTCGAGGGTCAGTACCATAAGCCGTTTCCATCCCGATACGCTCCCTGAGGAGGATCGTCGACAAGGACGAGGGTCCGGGAAATCGGCAGCGAACAAGCAGAGTCCGCGTCAGGAACCGCAGAAGATCCTAAACCTCTTTCTGATTATTATAGAAACTAAGATTAGGACGGTTCTGAACCGTCTTCTGATTACTCTAGGAAATAAGATTAGGGCTTCCTTAGTTCTTTTGTTCTGGCTTTTTGAATTCCATTTTGTGGTTTTGTTAGTTTTGTGGTATGTACAGGCAATGCCAGTATATTTTACAATATATTACTAAGTGACTTTGCATCTGCCAATTTTATCCCTACTTAACTTCTACTGAATGTTTACTATTCTTATGTAGTAAGTTGCTTGAAGACCTTATCATTTATGCAATATTTTTTTATTCTTCTAATGACTCGGCGACTTATATTTTATTGCAGTACAAAAAGGACATGTAAAATATTAAGATTAAAAATTTAAGTGATCAGTGTTACTCCATAAGCCAAAAAAAAATGAAAGAATTAAAAAAACAGAGAAAGCATATAATAATATATGGTCTACTCATATATGCAGGAACTTCTTCTCATTTTTCTTAAAATTTGTGTTGCTTCTTTTATTTAATGTCCATACTCTTATTGATTTACTGTGGCGGTGTTCTTCCTAATTTACTATGGAGTGTTATGTCTGTTTGCTTCAAGTGTCGTGCCTATTGTATTCATTTACTTCTTTACTTATAACTTTTCTTTTCTCTTTTTTTTCCCTTTTAGCCTTCTACGTAGGTGCTGCTTCATTTGCTGATGCTTTTGTCACTTATTTTGCTTCAAAACCAAGTACATATTCTGGATTTTTTTCTTACGTTATGTCCGTTTAATAGTTATCTACTTTCAGAAAATTCGTATTGCTTTGGTTGTATACTATGTGCATTTTCCACTTAATTACTCCTCTCTTTGCCTTTCATCCATTGCGGATGAAAAGTGTTTGATACATGTGCTAAATTCTTAAGGACCTCTCATTGTTAGTTCATGGGAATGGACGAAAAAATTATAGGCAGCAATATACAAACCTTTGAGCGAGCCCTGGGCTGTCGCCAAAATCGCCATGTCCGACCTCAGTCCAATCTGAAACATTTTAAAAACACTGTAAAGATAATTTGAACGAACAAATGTTGAGTTATAAAAACATAGTTTGATCACACATCTAAACATTTAATACTGCAAAATATTTGACGATTTAGGTAATTTTAAACCACCTAAATATTATGTAGAAACTCCATCAGCAATCTAAAGACTTCCTATTTAACATGTAAATACTCCCTTCAATCTAAACAACGCATCATGTCTTTTGCTAATTAGTTTAAAGCTCTTAGCACAACGCATCATGCCTAGCAACAAAGAACAAAGCATTAGTGTTGTAAATAACCTGGAATCTTATTGCCACTAATTTTTCTAAAGTCATTGGTGATAGATATTTATAGCACAAACAAAATTTTCATCAATGTTTTTTATCCAGCTCTAGGAATATTAACCAACAATCAAAATTTTCATTCAAATTCTTTTCAAGAATAAAATGCACATTAGAATCTTTTTCAAGGTAGTAAGTTTACACCAAATAAAATGTTCCAATATTGCAATTTAAGAACTTAGCCCTCTCCAAAGAGAGTAGCCAGTGTAATCCTCACATTGTAGAGTTAAGACAAATTATGAAAACCTATAGAACCATATTTTCATATTCCATGACCCGCCGGCAGATTCAAATCTTTCATCAATGTCAGTTAAACTTACCGGCTTGAGGATCTAGCATGGCTATTTAACAGGTTTAGCAATGAGCGAAAAGAAACTCTCCTTTAGTTAAGATAAGATGCTAATTATTGCTAATCGTGTGCTTTCGTGTTAGAATTTTTGAATTTCTTTGATTACTATAAGGAATTATAAAGTTTCGGCCACGAAGATGACCGATCGGAAGTAACTATAAGCAATTTGTCTTGGTGGCATATTGAGATAAATAATTGTAACTTCTTGTGTCACACCCCGGGGTCCCTTTTTGATTTAAAAGTAAAGCGGAAGTGCCCAATTTTTTTTTTTTTTTTTTTTGAAAAACCCCCGGGGTAAGCCAGATCTGCCACAAATACAGAGAGTCCACTGTTCACACGGACAGAGTCTCCCCTATATTTGCACGGCGCCACAAAAATACAAGATACATAAAACAGGATACAACCACTACATATGAATATAGATACATTCATACATTCATACACCATTCACATTCAGATTCATATTCAGAGTTTAACCATAAATCCATAACTCAAATCCATAACTATGAGTTTGAAATGTTTCCTACCCGGAAACTCATTTTAAAACACTAAGTCATGAAAACCAAGAAAACCTTTTAAAAACCGTTTCCCACACGGAAACTTTTTCTTTTTAAAACTCGCTACCACGAGAGGTAGAAACCCATTTTTATTTCACAAAAATCCACAAATCCTTTATTACATTCATGAAACCATATGAATTCAAAGTAATAATCACTGAACCAAATAATTGTCTAAGTCATTTATTTAAAAGAAACTGAGTTTGAGGATTAACCAAACAACAGGACGGTGGCTCTACCGATCGCTAAGTACGCTCCTCACGTACCGTCCCACTAGGACCCGCGACGTCACCTGTAAAGGGGGTAGGGGGTGAGTACATGTAAATATGTCTCCTCTCCCAGTGGGTACCGCAAGCCGATGAGGGCGATGGGTACTCACCCGTCAAGGAGGATAAACAACAATATGGGTAAGTGAAATACAGTAGCAACGATAATGAATGAACAGGATGTATAGTGCACAGCTACCGCTACTGTATGTATGCATCAACGAACGACAAGTCCAAAAATACCCAATCTAAAACCTGTGCTCTATTGGTCCGCACCGCAGACCTCAAGCTGTGCCCTGTTGGTCCGCACCGCAGACCTCAAACTGTGCTCTATTGGTCCGCACCGCAGACCTCAAGCTGCCACTCTACCTGCAAATAACCCAAGGTAACCTATGGGCTACGGGTTGGCACCTTCAACCACTTTTCCGAAAAAGAACACCCTCTTGCGGTGCATCAGACCGCTGGTGTTCGTGAAATGCATACGAGTATCGGGCGATCAATGCTAATATGCTCAATAGCGAACCGTCGGCAACTAGCCGACAATCACCGCCCCCGGGGTGCACCAACCAATAGGTCATCAAACTGTAAGGAACACAAGTACCGACCACTCAGGTCAACTAGGATGGAACAACTCAACATCCTTCCAAACGTATGCAAGTATCGACCACTCACTATTAACTAAAAAAAATATGCAGAAGGACCGACAGTAGGTGACAGAGATGTCAAGTCATGCATCGGTATAATCCAAAACTAACCGTTGGCCACTAGCCGACAATCCTACCCCTGAGGGTATATCGACCGTTTAGGTCATCAAATAGTCTAATTTCACAATGATTATGCAATAAGCTGATCAAATAGGTCACAAATACGAGGTACAAAAATGGACCGATCAGGTCGTAGTATGAGATACGAGAATCGATCAACCAGGTCATAGATAACACCTGTAGGTAAATCTGCTATACTCCTACTCATGATACTAGATATGAAAAACAACCGAGTATAACGGGAACAACATGGGTGTAAGCCTCAACACTATATATGTAGATATGCATGTAGAGTAATAACGGGAGAACAAGGGTAAGAAGATGTCACCGAGCGTGCACCACTGTACCGACTTCGGATCGAAGTACCCACCTGTACAAATACGGTGCTGGCCTTCCAACTGCGAAGGAAGTAACAACCCGACCTACAAAGGGTCTACCGAGTTAGAATCCAAACCACGAACACAAAACGCTAACTCACAATCCCCACCAACGAACCTACGGAAATCGGTTTCCCAAAATCGATTGCCGTAACTCGCCAGAAGTCCCGAAAACCACACCGGGACTCTTTCGGGACCCACAAACTGTCCCAGAACTCATCGACTCGTGCTATGAGTCACCCGCTGCCACTAAACACTTATATTCGTGTGACCTGGTAGCAAAAACACTAACTCACATTGAAACTATTATCATCGGATAATCGTTCCGATCCAGGTTTCCGGAAGTGTCCAATTTGACACCAGAACCCACCGTCGCTTACCCATCATTTCCGGACACTCGAAACGACGCGTGTGATCAGCCAACAAGGCTCAACGACATAACAATTTATCACGAGGCACCGTCGGAAGAATTCCCAACCGAAAACGCATTCTGTCGGCGAATTTCGCCGAAAAACGCATCGAAAATCAATTTTCGATCTCCGAAAAGGCTTGGGTCCTTGAACAACCAGTCCAGAGGTTACCCACTGCACGCACACGTTGCCAACAGCAACCCCAAATTAAACAATTGCATAAAAACACTCTTGATTACATAAAATCACATTATTTCATGTGATTTTTGGGGTTTTATGGCCCGACAGCGTAAATCGGAGATCTTTCAGCCAAGCCGAGACATCCGCTGATAGGTCTTGGCATGCCGGAGGCCATGCTCACACTTCGGAGCACTGCCGGCCACTGTGGCGAGCGTACGAGCGACGCGAACTTCAGTGAAACAACACGCACAGCGCCTAAATCGCGTCTAACACGCAAACGGGGGCGCCATTGACCCCAACAGAGGTGAGCACGATGTTCAGAACGAAGCAACGATCTTCATGCTCACTTTCGAAATTATCAGGGTGTCCTCGGATCGCCGGAAAGGCAACCGGAACACGAAACTGTGCACAAAACAGTGAAATAGAACTCACCGAACCATAGGGAGCTCGGGCACGGCCGGCGGCGGGCACACCGGCGGCAGGCAGGTGCAGGTGACGGAAAGAGGCCGGAGCTCGCGTCGGCCGGCGACGGGATGCGGTGGCTGCGACGGGCAATGGTGCCCTAGCCGCAGGAATCCAGTAGAGAACACAAGCTCATTCCAGCCGGCGGGGAGCTCCGGCAGTGGGGGCGCTAGCAGAATCAGGGTGCGGCAGGCCAGGGGGAGTCGGCGCTCACACTTCCCCTCGGCGGAAGGCAGCGGTGGTGGAGCTGGAGCATCCCAAGCCAGCATGAGTTCGGCTCGGGCTCACAGGGCAGCGGCGGCCACGGCGGCAACCAGGGTCACTCCAGGACGACAGCGACGGGTCGCCAGTGAAAGTTTTGAGGAGCCCAAGGATCTATCTAGATTGTATCTATCACCTAGAGGGGGGTGAATAGGTGAAAAGCCAAAAAACCACAAATCTCGATGCAATAAAAATAAATGCGAAAAATAAAAAGCACACCGAGATTTACGTGGGAAAACTCCAAACTCGGAGTAAAAAACCCACGGGACCAATACGCGATAACAATCCACTAAGAATAAAAGATTACAAGGTGATTTACCGAATCCACGGACTCAAACCTCTCTTCTATCTTCTCCGGATCTCGCGCACACCAACGGGTTGTCCACGCCCCACGTCCGAATCCACGAACGCCACGTCCCGAATCCACGAAACGTCACCACTTCGAATCCACGAAGCCTCGATCACGTCGAATCCACGACGCCCACTCGAATCCACGAGCTCACGATCCGAATCCACGAACACAACCGTCTTCGTCACTAGTGGATAATGCCGAATTCACTACGCCTTTCATGAAGACATACATGTTAAAGGTGATCTTCCATTAAATATCGTAGAAACCAGGGAATAGAACTCTCAAGCAGAAACAGGACAAAATCGACATATAATATCAAATTTCAATACTCATTGATCTAAAAGAGACTTTTGTAAATAGGTTAAAGATGAATCCGAAGCCTCTAGGTTTATCTCAAAACATAATATTTTATAGATGCTGATTTAGAAAGCCCAATAGCATTTTCTATAGACTTAAAATTAATTGGATCGAAATCTAGAAAGTCTTCCAAAAACAGACACCTGACCGGAACCAAATGTTTCACAGGCGGTACACCATTCTAACAAGATTTTCTGGCAACTCCTCGTACCCCTAGAATAGTTCGCTTGTCCGAACAGGGTTGTACCGTACACATGAAGCTGACCGAACACACCATCAAATTCTCCTGCGAAGCAGGATGGCTGACCCCCTGCAGAAAACCCTTTACAGTTACCGCAATGGCAATTTTCGCATGAAAATGCATGTTTCGGAATTTCACAAACTCTTAGAAACTTTCCTATCTCAATTCACAACTTTGAAAATACTAATCTAGAACTAAAATAAGTATGAATCACCATAAAAAGATTAAAAAATACCTACCCACGATTCAAGTTTGCGGGTTTTGCTCCTTGCCGACTTTCTTCAAGTCTTGACTGATCTCAATAACCCCGTCTCTTCGGACTCTCAAGACCGAACCGAATCCCGAAACTGCCAACACATAGGACCTAACACTCCCTTTGGCAATCGTGAACAAAACACACAAACTCACAATTCAACTTAAAGAAAAACGAATTCAATTCACAACCAAACATCGAACCCCTCGCACGTAACTCACAAATACAATATTTGAAACTCAAAATTACATCAAACCCAAAACAGACGTCATAGACTTACGATCCAATAGAGATCTTCCAAGTCTGAATTTCCTGCAACGAATCATTCAAAATGATAGCACTAAATTCTTAACCATTTCCTCTCCCCTTGTTCACACTCCCCCTTTGTTCTGGAACATATCATCCTGCTCAGTTCAAATGCCTGTCATATGGTAGCCAACTCCCCCCTCATCTATACTCTCCTCCTTTTTGCAAAATTCCAAAAAAAGCAAATAAGAGAAAACCATACTAGAAAAACATGAAGATCCTATAATAGTTACAGCCTAAAACAAAAGTAAAAAACATCTACCAGAAAGATAAGAACACAATCTAAAACATCGGGTCCTACAATCACAAATCATGAAATAACAGACTAAACTACCGAAGAATCACTCCGTGTCCCATCATCCAGCATCATCAATCTCAGCACAACCTCCAACCCCAGCCTCAGAGCACACCAGACGGAATGAAGACTGTGTAAATACCCGCATATACGAAGAAAGATGAGTAAGGTCCCAATACATCATGTCTACATCCACCCCATCTTACCATCCAATCTCTTATACCAACTCAAAACTCTTGAAAACCACTCAACCTTCTTCCAAAGTTCACATCTTCTTCTTAACTTTACCCTAAATCTATTCTTAACTGATTCCACATGCCCGCCGCTCCCAACCGAACTTAATAAATATAATCCTCGAATGTAGGCGGAGAGCAAAACTAAAAGCTGCTCTGTGCAGGTCTGGGCTAATGCCTTCACGGAGTGGCGCTCTTTATGTCTGAAAAATAACTTGAGAGGCTAACAATTACCCAAGTCATCGATCAATAGCCCAAGCCAACATCGACTTGTCACAAGATTATCCACATCCATTTGCTTAAATCCTCGAATTAGAACAGGAATGGTATAGATCACCGCGATGCACCCTGAATATACTAATCACTCCTGTTTGCCAGACAGCAAATGAACATTGAATCGTTCAACCCACAACCTGTCGGATACCTAAGAATATAAGCAATACAATCTATCCAGCGATCCCCTTTGTCGATAGTTATTACACATTGTACCAACCAAGATAACAATGAACTCAGTAATAAATCTGATCAATAAGCATAGTTAGTAAACACCGGCTTGCAATATACCAAACATATCCCAGGTAGTTGATGCCTTGTAATCCACGAAGTAATATGAGAAGACCTGAATGTCCACAGATCCCCCAAATTTCTCCATATCATAGGGGTAACTGAATCTCTCTGTGACGCAACACATCTCGAAATAAAAGTGCAGTTCACATATCTCAGCAACACACCTTTCCTATTCATATAGAACTCCTAAAATCCACACACAAAGAGCCTCGCAGGACCTCCACAGGCCAATAGGCCGCCGCTCTGTAGTTCACGCACCGGGACGGCGAGCCCTCCCGGAGCGTGCCCACACCTACCATAATGTCACCACATAATAAGGCGTCTATAATAATAAAAGCGGTAAGTAAAGGCAGCGACAACAACAAATAGAAAATAAATACAAGACAACAATGATAACAAGCGGAAGATCTTAACATCCATTACAAAGAAATTAGAAGCATAACTAAAACAAAAGAAACAAAATTAACACATCACCCTAATACAACAAAGGTGATCTCTAACAGCTGTAACTCTCGACCTCTCCAATAAAGTACAACGAGAGTAACCACCTAGCAAAACGATCCCTCTAAGCCCCGCCAACAACGAGGCATACCTATCCGCAATCCTGGCCTCATCCCTGCTGAAGCTCGAAAAATCATCGAAGAAAAGGTCGTCGAAACTATAATTTAATGATTCCCCAGTGGGCACTTACCGACCCAGCTCAATCGCTCCCAGCCCCAAAATAAGGTAAATGCAAACGATAATATAAAAGCAAAGGAGCAGAAAATAACCTGCTGAAAAGAAAGCATAATGAAATGCTAGTCTACTCGAGTCTCCAGTAAGCAGTGATTCGACCAATAATGTACATGCTATCTTATCATACAAATTAAGTCCAAAGGCACTATCAATTGTTGCAACTATGTCAATGCATATGTAGAATTCCTAATATCAATGATATTCTTTGCCACAGCCGTCATCGATTTCATTCCCGCATAAGATCTACCCAAGTAGTTCCCGGCTCTTGCCCCGCCTAAGTCTTGGTCCCGACATTCCTACCTTTAAATTCTGTCCCAACTCGACCCCGTAGCGTCTCAATACCGCACGAGCGAACAAAAGTCGCATAGCCTAACTGCCGAGTGCCGCATGTGGGAGCGCCCTCTCACAAGCATGTGCGACTAAGCGCACAAAATGGCCAAACAAAGCAAGGTACGTCTCAAGTACCAATCTATTCTCTTAACATTAATAACGCTAGCATCCCGAATCTAGTTCGATTACATAAGTGAAGTCCCAACACTACACATGCTTATGCCGTTCTTTATTTACAGCTCTTAGCCCACAACTAAACATGCATTTCAATTACCAACATTAACTCTAATCCGCTCGCTAACCGCCAGGGCCCAATGCTCTCATTACAATTGACCAATCTACATATCATCTAATCCCTAAGCCTTCTCTACTTCAAAAATTCCCCTCCGTAAATGTACATCTGTATAGTTTGAATCATAAACCAAAGGTTTCGTCTTCATAAATGGCGATACAATTCCAAAACATCGCAACTAAATCTCGGTCCCACACCTGATGCCTTACTATATAGATCCAACTTAACTACAGATAACTCATCATGTAACATTCTAAAATTCAAATAATAAAATATAACATAAATATCTGCTCTTTTCATTATCGACCACAAAGTTAAGCACAATGAATTCTCATTGGGTGTGCTACGTCAAACCCACGAATCCGTCGCGTAGTCCGGATTCCCGAAAAATGTCCACGAGCCTCAAGAATCTAAGTGACAGCGAAGAGATACAGAGTCATTATAACGACCAACCAAGGATACCAAACACAAATCTAGAAACAAATAGGCCAAACTAACAACTCCAAGAAAGACATCTCCCCAACGCTCCAAAGAGACTAAACCTCCAAGCCAAGCACAGGAAGGTCTAAAACCATCAATAACCACCAAAAGCCCCTAACCAGAAGCCCAAAATCACAACCTAAACTCATCTCACGTTCCCAACACAAAAACCATCAAACAAAGTCTAGAGGAGGAAATGGGCAACAAAATGTGCTATTACCTCCTTAGAAGTCCCACCTAGCTCAAGGTGAATCCCTCCTAATGCAAGCCCAAGCCCAGCCTTCTAGCACCAAACCAGGAAGATGAAGTCGGGAGGAAGGTGCTCCAACTCACATCTCCAAACTGTCTTCTTCTCCAGCCCATCTCTCCTTCTCCTTCTCCTCCCTTCTTCTCTCTCTAACAAGTATGGGATGTGAGGAAAGAAATGAGAAAAGAAGAGGGAAGCGCATAGGTAAACCATCAAATAACAAAATCCCAGAGTCTCCATCAAAAATTCCAAAAATACGTCAGCCCGACCGCAGTTTCGCTACAGAGGAAACGTCTCTAACCCCGCAAGGACGCGGTCTCTTCGCTGCGAACTATATATCCGAAAAAATCTCAGCATTT
This sequence comes from Ananas comosus, assembly GCF_001540865.1. Taxonomy (NCBI): domain Eukaryota; kingdom Viridiplantae; phylum Streptophyta; class Magnoliopsida; order Poales; family Bromeliaceae; genus Ananas; species Ananas comosus. Next base: position 6,065,771 of record NC_033629.1, read on the forward strand.
CGTATATGTCTCGCCTGTCAGTCGACCGGTTACTCAGGCTTCCTCAAACGCTGCATGGAGGGAACCGTCCATCCTCAGAGACCGGGGGTCCCCGCAGAGTAAAAAACTCTCAGGACAATCCAAAGTTCCAGATTTCAACTTTTCGGTCGGGAAACATTTACACACCCTGCCACCCCAGTGGAAAACTCCAAATTACACCAAACAACTCGAACTCCTCGCTATTCAAAGTCGTGTGTTAACAGTATAGTTCGTCCAACAATCAGGAACCTCTCGACATTAGATCATAAAGTTCACAAAGCGTCACTAATCATCAATTTGATGCAAACAACCTACTCGCTGCGGAGGACAACCTCTGCAGCTTGTTGAAACGTCCCTGCACTGAGTACAGAACCACCACCTCGTGAGATGAATTTCCAACACTAAAACTTATCGCCTTGTCAAGTCAGCAATAAGGTTCTTCAGATTCTTCAGGGACTCCCTGACAACCGGATCGAACCGGACCTTCTTCAAGTGGTACGTTCCTTAGAAACCCACATGACGACTCTCCTACCACTACCAGACTCCCGCTCCCAGCCATAAGCACCAAAAAGCACCAAGTACGACAAAAATGTCATTTCACTATACAAAAATTGCATACATGAACCAATTCTGAAAAATCGTAAAAATAGCGAACCCAATCTCAAATACATTAAATGCAATACAAAAGCATTTCTAACCAATCATGCAAAAATTCAGCAAAAAATCAATAATTTGAAAAATCCCAGAATCACCAACATCAATTGAGCAATAATCTTAGATCAGCGAAAAAAACTTTGGATTTGTCATGATTTTCTACAAGCAAGGTAAGCTTAAGCATGATTATAGCAAAAATTAGCATCAAAAAACGGATAAGAACAGGAGATCTATACCTTACCCGCAAACAAAACCAAAACTAACAAAACCGGATAAACTACCACAAATTGATGCTTCAAAACTAACAAATCCACCGGAAAATATTAAACGAATGAAAGAGAGTCTCTGGACTCACAAACCAAAATTTTGGAAAACGATTGAGTTTGAGAAAAATCAGAAGCGTATACTCCCGTATAATCCGCTCGTCCGCAATCCTGTAACCGGTTTAAACCACCCGGGGGTTTTTCCGTACAAGTGACCAAAGTGAAAAAATTTTCGAAAAAACTACTTTAAAAAATCCATCACATTTAAATTAAATCAATAGTTAAAGCATTTACTCAAAAACATGTAATGAAAATAAAAAGAAAAATTTCAAAAGCACACATCAAAACATCAAATTTCAAAAACTAACAAATAATTCTAAGAGTCAAAACCATCAACGAGTAACTGATGAAAAATGATTAAAAATTAACAAAATTGACACCATCTTGTCTGAACACTTCAAAAATAAGATTAATAATATGGCATCGGTGGCTGCCTCTTTGAGCATCTTATTCAACTTACCACTTATAACTCCCAAAATTTATAAAATAATCTTTTTCTCACCTTCTTCGGACATTTTATCAATTAACTCATGTGGACTCACACACTTGCCAGACGACCTAACGGTAGCATCTTCCTCAACATGTTTGAGTTTCACACATCAACTTTCTAGAATGTAACTCTTCCACATCTTATTAAACATATTGACCAGTTTTTCATTCCATTTTTTTCTTTATATACCAAACTCCCCTAAAATTAGACAATCTCACAATGAAAATATATTTACGAAATTTTTAGTCAATTAGAGAATATCCATCATCACACCAAACACTTCAAATCAAGGATAAAATCATCACAAAAATCACATGATCAAACTTTGATGAATAATCAAAAGAAATATATAATATATTCTCGTCAAATAATAAAATATGGAGTAAAGAATAATAACTAGAATACCCTAATATGATTTTGAAGAATAAACAACCCATTAACAATTTGTAAAAAAAAACTTACTCTCCAAAAAAACTATCTAATATCCTTATCCATCAAAATAATATTTAACCAAAACAAAATCAAAGCACCAGAATCATTTAAAACTATGTAATGCAATGAAAAATATCACAATAACCAACTCTATCAAAGCATTACACTAAAGACGATAAAATGACTAAGACGAGATCAACGAAAGATATCACCTTCCGGTATCCAAAAACTTTCGACTACTCTGCATTACTCGACTTGTCGCATTAATCGTTGTCTTAGATTTTTATCAATACGACTGGTGTTCATTGCTTGAGCTTAGGTAGAACTTGGCGATAGCTTAGAATCTGATTCTTACAGGCACCGACATAAATATTGCATTTTATTCCGTGGAGGGATTCGAATATAAATGACGCCGGATGCCTGTTTTGAATTGCCGATTATAGACTATGCATTTTTGCTTGGGCCAATTCTTATTGACATGTCCTCGATCTACATCTAGAACACTTGCCCTCAAGTAGTCTGAATTTAATGCGGTTTGATCCTTCTCAACAAGTCACTTATGATCAGACCAACCATTCTGTTGACGCCAATCCATACATTTGTCCAACATCTGATCCCGAAGAAAATCGTTGAGATCGGATTGAGTGACAACTGGTGAATCAACACTTGATTGCACTTGTGCGATTATCATGAACATTGAATCTCCAAAACCAATTGCATAAGGATTGATCGACTGGATCCGCATCCGCTAAGAACTTCATCTGATGTCCAATAACTTTACATGGTGATATCCCTTCTCCTCCTCAAAACCTATTCAAATTCTTTACGTTGTTGTTTTCCCCTACAAGTCCAACAAACGACGTCTCACTCTGTTGATTTAGACCATATCTTTATCAATATAGTGATTTACGCGCCGCTATTCTCGTCTTTGATTCCGCCTACCCTCTCTCCCCACCCATCGTTACCCCGCCATGAATCATGTGAAAAAAGAGAAATATTGGAAGTTAGTAACAAAATAGTAAACACCAACACTCACAGGAGCATCTACAAATAGACAATTGACACTTCTTTTCTTCATCACCGAGCTTGATCACCTCGAAATTGTATCATACCCACGTCTTTCTGCATGCCTCTTAGTATATTATTGTGCAGGACAACACTCCGTATCTCTGACCGGGGGTAGCCTATGCACTGAAACATTGATCTCGCTCAAACCCATCCTTTGCCTTTCGACAGCCTTTGTCACGCTCTTCTCTTTAAATTTAAATTAGAAAAAAATTGCTCTAGTAGAGCCATTGTCTGAGTTGCTCTCTTCCGAAATCCGACCGAAACTTCTTCCGCTGAGAAGCGCCAATTTGTTCAACACCCAATATAAATCCAATCATCGAATCTCGATCTACGTCCTCCCTTGTAGATATCATACAACACCTTGCTTTAGAATAAAGACTGAAAGAAGATTGGATTATAGAAAGTCATCCTCCATAAGTGCAAAGCGCCTACTAATCTTCGATCTCATCTCGTCGGATCTATAACCGTTTCGATCCAGCGACTCACTTAGGCCCTAAACCGTCCGGAAGAGTCGAAGGATTTCCAAACCAACCTTGAATCGAGATTTCGCATCCCAATAGCCAGTATTTATGATACTTGAACCTACGTATAATCTTAACAAGAATCATGCCCTCCATAAACGATAAAACAAATGCTATCATTATGAGCTTCCTGAATTTACTAACAGTACTCAAAAAAAAAAACAGCAGTACACACAACCTACGACTACTAACAAAATTCAGCGTCTAGGGCAACACATCACAACAACCTCAAACAGTACACTCTACTACGTCCTACTTCGAAGCAATAGAACACATGTACAAATCTACATAATATAGCGATTAAGTCCGCTCTTGATCACCCGACCAAGGTAAATTTATAAAGGAACAAATCGATTCCACAAAACCAAGTTGTCACACTACATAGATTTTCCTTAACCAATCTTAACACACCCATTATGATGCTACCCGAGTGCCTGCGCCTCATACAGTCTAACAAAACTCTTGGCAAACGTATACTCCTTCTCTCTAATACTATCTAATCGAGCACAAGGAATAAAATGTTCTCCCTAAACCATATCTGCAAAACTATTCAAAATGATGCACAACAGCACCTCGGTCTAAATAACTTCGAACAATAATCACATTAAGAAATCTCCACAGCGAACAACTTCCAAAAATCAAAAAGAACAAAAAATATCCTCGAAGCGACCCACACTAAACGATAGTCAATTCTGAAGGCTCCTATACAACAAGTATATGTATCTAATCTCGGCAACAGTACTTTCTCAATCAATACGAACAAACGTAAACCTTATAAATTTTATATTATCACAGAAAATAAAAGAACGAATCCGTCACTCACCAAAACAAAACCGGAACAATATTAAGCTACTCATTCTAATCACAGTAAACTTTAGCGACGATATAAAAATCTCATCTACTCGAACAAACCGTAAAACATAATTAAAATTCTCAATTACCCCCGATGATGAAATTAAACGAAACAGAGATCAACGTTCAACAAACAAAAGAAACAACCAAAATTTAACCTACTCAATCTGGCCTCCCTAACATAATAAATTGCGACTAGCTGAGTCTATCTTCAATCAATAACAAATTTATCTTAATCCCCTCGTGAAATAACCCAAAAAATTGAAAGTTAACACAAAACGTAACACAAACCTAATTCATCATAGTTTCTAATATCCCAACCAAAAAAGAAAAATGTATCAATCACCAGACGGGGTGTAATCGAAAAATAATCGTAAGGATATGTCAACAGTCACAAACAAAAACACAAAACCAACAAAATCCGCTCGAATGCCAAAAGAAAAACAAAATATCACTGAAAAAATAAACTAGCCCCATCACATTCGCCCCCCATACCCCCCAATCTTCCCAGGAGAATATATACGCTCGGACAAAATCCAAAACCGAGTATAAAAAACACCTGGGACCATGTTCCCAACACGCGGATAACAAGAACAAAATATTACAATGATATGATTATCATTCTAAGTAACTCGCAGAAGAAGAACCAAAACATATACACATCTCGATTAAATAATAGATATTATCTCAATCATACACCCACAAAAACCAACTGTTGTCACGCCCAGTCCGTCCAGAGATCACGAAAGCCACGCCCGAAATCGCCCCAGAAAAACTCACCACCTGGGGGGTCAATCCACGAAGCCCGATCACCAGTCGAATCCACGACCGCCACCGATCTCCACACACGCCATCCCATCCACGAACCGTCTCTCGTTCACAGCCTCTCACTGCGAATCACCCCGTCATAGAGCATCAATTGATCCTCGCTTAGGATACGAGAAAACAGGAATAAGAACTCCAAGCGAAAGTCGGATCAATCAGACATATTAATATCATAAAATTTCAATACTCGATTTGATCTAACAAGAGCTATTTGTAGAAAATAGGTTTAAGACTAAATCGCACCCTAGGTTCTCAAACATTGTAATCTATGAGCGATGGTTAGAGAACCCAAATAGCTATTACTAAGACTTTCAGAATCAATTGACCGAATAGACAATTCTTCCAAAACACGCACCTGTACGAAACAAGGAAGTGACCAGGTACACCATGACGAAGATTTCTGCGAACTCTGTACCCGGAAGCTCCTGTTCCGACACTTTACCGTGGTACAGAGGCATGAACTGTACGGAACACCCATCAAACTTCTGCGCAAACTGATGCATGATCCTGATAAAAACCCTTGCCGTACATGTGTGCACATAGCAGATTTTCGGGAAATGCCATTGTTCAAGGCATTTACATAACTCTAGAAAACTTCTAACAATATTCAACTGAAAAAATATTCTAATGATCTATAAATAATATATCCCCATAAACAAGATTAAAACTACCCTACCAACGGATATCAAGTGCGTTTTTTGCGCTTAACTCCAGATCTTCGAAGTCTGAGGATCTCGACTCTTTCAAATACAACCTATTGCTCCGACTTCTTCAAGACTCCCTACACGTCTCGCTCGATTTCTTCTGGTATACCCATCGAAACTTGCACAAACACTATACCTACAGCCAAGGCTGAGAAGCGTCTCGTCGAACCTCAGGGTGCGGCCAGCGAGGAGAACAAGAAAGACCTAGCATGGCCCAGTAGCCTAGAGCGAACAGCAGGACCAGACGCGGACGGCGCCTGCTTGAACGGTGGCGATACCGACGGGTGATTAGTCGCCAAAGGGCTGGCCTCGCTATCAGAGTGAGCCCAGGTGAGGAACCTTCCTAGCAGTAGCACAGGCACGATGGGGAGGTGCCTGGACAACAAACACCGAAGAGAGGTGGAGGCCCCATGCGCGAATAATCCAAAGCCAAGATGCTTTATAATCGCAATAACATCGACCAGCAAAAGCCGCGCTGGTACAGACGACAAACGAAGGCCCGGCTGAGAGACAAAGCACACATACGCATATGTGGAAGGTGGTCGCTAGGACGGTCCAGCGAGTGGTTATACTGGTTAAGGTTTCCTCAAGTGAAAACCTAGCTACTCCTATATAAAAGTGACAATTGCAACTAAGTCACCGATGGAGCCAAATTTTAAAACCGAGTCCTCACAGCGGATAAAGCCGACCAACTACTCCACATTCGATTCACGCAAACAAGTATATAAAAGTCAACTTTCGTAAATTACCCAGTTTCAATATCAGGAAACCTCGATAACAAGCGAATCAGAATCGCCATTCAACTTTGCGAACAGATCGCAACTAATCAATCACGACGACAAAGACAACCAATCCACATCCATTTGTTTGCCTGTTTGTCGTGATCAAACGAAACGCCATTCTTCTATCCAAACCA